>NC_051183.1:126593613-126703622 GCF_013339695.2 Rhipicephalus sanguineus | reverse complement strand
GGTACGACGGTCGCCTACATCCACGAATTCGTGGTGGAATCCAGCAATGCTCTCGCCCTCTGCGAGTGCTACCGAACCTGCTTCGCCGAATCGACGAAACCAACCAGATTTCGACGTCAACCCGATCCTCGCGAAACACGAGCAAGCACAGCTAAAATCCTGCTCCTACAATTCGAGGACTGCTTCTCGTCGTCATCAAGAATTCGACAGACCCCAGTCGCGAAACATCGCATCATACAGAAGAAAGTGCCCGACCAATCCGTCAGAGCCGTACCGAGTTCGACGCGAGAACGCGAGGCCGTCAAGAAACAGGTCGACGAAATGCTACGCGACGACATCATCCAGCCGTCCAAGAGTCCGTGGGCGTCACCGGTGGTGTTAGTGAGGAGAAGGACGGAACCCTACGTTTTTGCGTCGACTATCGTCGCCTGAACAAGGTCACGAAGAAGGACGTGTACCCTCTCCCACGAATAGACGAACGCCCTAGATCGACTCCACAACGCCAAGTACTTTTCGTCGATAGACCTCAAGACCGGCTACTGGCAAATCGAAGTCGACGAGAGAGACCGAGAAAAGACTGCCTTCATAACACCAGACGGCCTGTTCGAGTTTCAAGGTCATGCCCTTTGGTCTTTGCTCGGCGCCCGCGACCTTCCAACGCGTTATGGATACAGTACTGGCCGGTTTGAAGTGGCAGACGTGCCTTGTGTACTTGGAGGACGTCGTTGTGTTTTCCTCAAATTTCGACGAACACCTTCGACGCCTTGAAGCTGTACTTCAAGCAATCAAACCTCCGGACTCACCCTGAAGCCTGAAAAGTGCCGCTTCGCGTACGAGGAGCTCTTGTTTTTGGTTCCACGTGATCAGCAAGAATGGTGTTCGCCCGGACCCGCGGAAAACAGCTGCCATCGCTGCCTTCCCGCCACCCACCGATAAGAGGCCGTACGCCGTTTTCTCGGCTTGTGCGCCTACTACAGACGCTTTCGTCAAGGAATTTTCACGAATAGCCCAGCCACTAACGCACCTGACGAAGACCGACGTGCCATTCAAGTGGGAAACGGCGCAAATCGAGGCATTTCAAGAACATAAACGACGCCTTCGATGCCTCCAATACTAGCGCATTTCGACGAAGACGCCGATACGGAAATCCACCCGACGCAAGCAGCCTAGGACTCGGCGCCGTCCTCGTGCAGAAGACTGAAGGGCTGGAGAGGGTCATCAGTTATGCTAGCCGGTCGCTATCAAAGGCAGAAATCAACTATTCCACAACGGAAAAGGAGGTGCCTGGCCATCATCTGGGCAACATCGAAGTTTCGCCCCTACCTCTACGGCCGGCCCTTCAAAAATTGTGAGCGACCACCACGCCTTGTGTTGGCTAGCTAACTTGAAGGACCCTTCAGGTCGCCTCGCACGGTGGAGCCTACGACTGCAAGAATTCGACATTCACGTCGTTTATAAGTCCGGAAGAAAACACTCTGACGCCGACTGCCTGTCTCGTGCCCCCGTGGAACCCGCCGCCGCAAGACGACCAGGATGATGACTGCTTCTTGGGAACCATAGTGCCGACGACTTCGCTGAACAACAGCGATCCGACCCGGAACTCAAAGGCCTTATGGAATACCTCGAGGGCAAGAACGCCGTCGTTCCGAAAGTGTTCAAACGAGCACTGGCGTCCTTTTCTTACCTCAACGGCGTTCTCCAAAAAGAAAAAACTTCTCGCCACATCGAGCCAAGTACCTTCTCGTGGTGCCTCAAGAATTGCGACCAGAAGTCCTCGAGGCCCTGCACGACGACCCCGACAGCAGGACACCTCGGTGTTTCCCGAAACGCTGGCAAGAGTAAGGAAAAGTACTACTGGCCGCGCCTTGCCGCCGACGTCACTCGCTACGTAAGGACATGCCGAGACTGTCAGCGACGCAAGACACCGCCACAAGACCAGCGGCTTTCTTCAGCCGATCGAGCCACCTCGGCGACCGTTCCAGCAGATCGGGATGGACCGCCTGGGGCCGTTCCCAACGTCGACTAGCGGTACTAAGTGGATCGTCGAAGCTACCGACTACCTGACCCGCTACGACGCGAAACAAGGGCCCTACCTAGAGGCAGTGCTGCCACGAGGTAGCCGAACGTTCTTTGTGAAGACATCGTTCTGCGTCAGGGCGCCCCAGAGGTCCTCATCACCGACAGAGGTACGGCGTTTTACAGCGGAGCTAACTCAGGCGATCTTGAGGTACAGCCAGACAAGCCACCGCCGACCACTGCCTACCCACCCTCAAACCAATGGCCTCACCGAGCGGCTAAGACCATCGCCGACATGCTGGCCATGTACGTTGACGTCGAGCACAAGACGTGGGATGCCATCCTTCCGTACGTGACCTTCGCATACAACACGGCCGTCCAAGAAACGACGCAGATGACGCCGTACAAGATGGTCTACGGAAGGAGCCCGGCGACGACACTCGACGCCATGCTACCGAACGTCACCGACGAAGAAACCTCGACGCCGCCCGCTTACTTACAACGTGCCGAAGAAGCTCGACAGCTCGCCCGCCTGCGCATCAAGACCCAGCAGCACACCGACAGCCGTCGCTACAATCTTCGACGAACGCTTCGTGGAGTACCAGCCCGGCGACCGTGTCTGGGTCTGGACGCGAATACGACGACGTGGACTGAGCGAGAAGCTTCTTCGACGATACTTCGGACCGTACAAGGTACTTCGGACGTCTCGGCCGCACTCAACTACCAGTTGTCCCCGACGGCATCACGAACTCTCAGAGGCGCCGAGCTCGACCTAGGTCGTGCATGTGGTGCGCCCTTAAACCCGTACTATGCTTGTTAACGCACCTGAGGACTGTAAGGTTTGTCTGCTTAGTTTTCTTTAGTATTGCATGGATTCATGTTCTGTTTTTAAGCATCGGGACGATGCTTTTTTCAGAGGGGGGCATTGCCACGTACGTTTCTGCATCTCTTCTGCTGCATTCGCCCACAAAGGCTGTCGGCACCGCTCAGCGCAACCGCGCTCATTCTTCGAGAAGCTTCGCGATTATGTAGATGATTTTGTTAAGATGCGCGCAAGACGCGAACGCTCGAGCTCATTCTAGAGATTGCGCAACACCAGCGATATCGCCTGGAAAGTTCGATAGCGCCTGTATAAAAGCCGACGCGCTGGACCGCTTGTCAGTTGTTGACGGACGACGCCCTGTTCGCCGCTATCATTGTACAGCGTGTATTGCTGTAGTGCTAGAGTTCTCATTTTCCGGCCACAAGTTCGGCCAAATAACAGTTTCATCCTGCAAACGCCGACTGCTTGTCCTCGTCGACGTCACGACCAGTGACAATATCAGTGCAGTATTGCAAAATACGGTTATATGAGTGAAAATTATTGCCATTGTGTTTAGGAACTACTTCGTTTGTTAACCGCGGAGGCATGCAAAATATGAGCAATGTGGCCTCGTGGGCGGAGCTTATATTTATTCTTAGGTTGTCACCGACTGTAGAATAATTTACTCTTGACGCGTCCAGGAGGGAGGGACAGTAGGCCGGTTGAAGCAAACGCCAGTAGACGCCACTGGTGGCGTTGCTGCGCTTTTTTCTAGCCGCCGAGCGAGTTCCCACCGGTTTGGGCCGGTTCAGGCGCGCTTTGCGGTTGCTTGCTGGTGTACGTCCCCCGCGACGCTACGTTCAGCATGGTAGTTCTTGTGAAAAAAAAATGGTGGATGACTTCTTTTTTTTCTCTCTGACGCTTTAATGTCGGACGCTTTCGTGTAGTCTCATTGCACGCCGTGAAATGGGGTAAGTAAACGCCGGAATGATTTTATTTAGTTGCGTTTCTGTAACCGACAATAAAGTGCGAGATGTCTACCACTGTCAATATGGGTCCGTTGGGGCCGTTATTTAATTGTGCGCCTTCTGGCAGCGTAGCGTAGACGTTGCTGCACACGTTTGTGTAGTTTGTGATAAGCACGCGATATAATTGTTGTGCTAGATATTGTACAATAGAAGCAAAACAGGCAGAGATACTCCTATGCTCGGTTTGTGCAAATGGATTATAAGAAGAATGCGAATACATACTGCTGCAGGCGATGTCCCGAATTGCAATGAATCCGCCGGTCTGCGGCATATACGCTAGCAGACGACGTTGTCGATACTGGTGTGTTGATGTGGTTTTCGCAAAATTCCTTTAGAAATGCAGTCTTTTTGTGCAGCATTAAAAGAATCCGGCGCTTAAGGAACGCCTGCAAACACGCACAAGGACAACGTTCAACACAGCGGTAGAGACAGCGGCCAGTCTACTAGAGAAAGGCATAGTGGCGGCGCCTGGTGGCGTCTACACAAACGGGCACGCGCGCTCCTTCTCAGACGCGTGACAAGGAAATTATTCTCGTACACTATAAAATTTTCTACCGCGTTTCAGTGCTCACTAGGCTCATTTATCCTCCCGCGTCTAACCAGATGTTCATGTAGGAAAGAAGATTTTGAAGAGCTCGCTCTTCTTTGTTATACACAATATTAATGAGAACTAATAGACAATAAGGCCAAGTAAAGTAGAGGGGATGTTAGTTGTAATATTTGGTAGATAGATGTGAGCAAAGTAAAGTGTACGAAAAGATAACTTGCCGCCGGCAGGGACCGAACCTGCCAAATTCGAATAACGCGTCCGATGCTCTACTACTGAGCTACGGCGGCGGTCATCCTCCCTTCCGCGTTATGGGGTACCCAGGCCGCTACATGGATCGATGTATTCGCACAAATAAGAAAGTGCATGTATCGTATCGTGTTAATGCCACATGTACGATTCAGGGCGCGAAGTATCGCCGACTGAATAGCCGGCATTATCTTGTTAGTTACATCCTTTGAGCCGCTGACTCTATGGCGCGAGTGCTCATAAACTACACCCCTACCGAAACGCTCCGTATGCCATTCCAATAATTCCATATGTTTTCCTGCGGAATTCATATGTTTTCTGTATATTTTCCATATGTTTTTTAATATTTCCGTAAGATTCTTACAGAAAGATACGGAATTATTGGAATGGCTTACGGAACGTTTCAGTAGGGACGGAAAGTCTCCTATCTGTGTGTGTACACTTATTTGCACACGCGCGTGTTGTGGTCAAGCGCAGCAAGCGCATTTGTGTAAGTGATGTCACATGATTTTACTTTGTAAAAGTAGTAAAAAGCTCAACAAGGCGTGTTGCTGACGTAGTTGGTTCATTACTTGAAAAATATAGGTATGGTGCAAGAAAGACCAGGCGAAGTGAAGACATGTTTTTAAAGACGATAGTCTTTCTTGGGATACTTAAACGGAGAAGTTTTCGTCTTTCTGTCTTTCTGTTTGTCGGCGCGTCACTCGATTCTGCCACTCGGCCAAAGTTGGACCACTTGCCCAAAGGCCAGCCATCTTGAACGGCTGACTAGGTTCATACTTGTGTAAATTTTCGATCAAAAAGCAAACATTACGCATATTTGAGGCGCAACATCACTAGGCAAGTATTACATGGTGCGTTCCTTTAATTCAAAATGCATACATACGTAATTCTAAAGACTCTAGTTTCTTAAGCTGCGCTGAAAATACGACTGCGCTGAAACTTGCCTTCCTCCGTGCCCTCTGCACGAGCTCATTATTGTATTTCGGTTTCGGTTCTGTATTGCACTGTACGAATGCCATGGGGTGCCGCTCTGGCCTTCCTGTTTTACCCAGGCGACGTGTAAATAAAAATGTGCGGAGAGTACTCGTTGAGTGCGGACGTTTCTTCTGCTTCAGCGCTTCGCGCCAAACCGCGTGTTCGGGCTGGCTGGCGTCCCCGCCAGTCGCGTTGGTCACCGCCGGTCTTCGCCTGCTGCTGCGCCGGGACTACCAGCCCGCAACACAGCACTCATGTTTCCCGACGTATTGCCAGATGGCGTCCATATCTCATGCAAATAAGGTCATTTTGCCTTTAAAGTCAGAGAGATGGACCGTGAATTTATATTTTTTGTATAATAACATAGATTTAATCAATGTGGATAAGGTATTAGGCCAACATAAAACAAGGAAGTTTTTTTTCTTCGAGCCTGGTGGCAGACATGTCACCGCCCCGTTATAAAGGGGACGCTCATAGCATGCATGCATGCATGCATGCATGCATACGACTCTTCTATCGTCTTTAGACGACATTTGCAGCGAAGCACGCAGATACGCGGCCATTTTTTTTGTTTTGAATGCTTCTAAACCAACTATCCCACTGACAATCTTTAACGAAATGACAAACACGTGTTTGTCAGTTCGTATTTGCACTTCATCGCCATCCTTTTTGTGCCATACCTATTTTCTGTAGTTAAAATCTCGTACAACGATTGCTTCCCACGTGCTTTTAGAAAGAGTCGCATTAAAATTATTATTGCACGTGAAATACGACAAAAAATGGGGCTCCAACGTGGTGTACGCGAAGATTTCATGTACGTTACGTTGCAACAAGTGATGCATTGAAAATTCGAGGAACGCATTTCTCAAACGGCATGCACAGAGACGACATGCTGGGGGGAACGCACACCATTGTTGGAGGCTGAGCCGTGCTTTCAAGAAGGGAGCATTTTTTTATTCAACAAGGCAGTGCTAGGAACGAGCTTCGAAAAGTGAAGCCCAAACAGGGTCTATCCGCTTGCAGCATGCGATCGGTAGTCTGCAATGTGCAGTTGTTTAACAGTTGCGCGCTGCTCCGCCGAAGTGGTGCAGGCGTAGAATTCCCGCTTCCCACTAAAAAGGCCCGGATTAAAATCACACCTGTAGATGGTGGTTTTTTATTCTTAGTGTTACCTTTTAGAACTGTATCTGTTTTCCTTTGTTTCTTAAAACTAGCTTCAGTGGCTGTGTGTTGGTTAAAAAAAACGCGGTTGATCCCTCCGTCATAGGAATCAGAATAACACGAAAGTAAAGCGTGCGCTTACAGAAGTAACTGAATGTTTACTGTACATTGATAAAAGAGAGTTTGTAGAATGTATATTGATGTCTGGCAGCTATAGCACCATTTAACGTGGGTGCACCCGCTTTGACGATTGGTGGTACATCACCATCCCGACGACTAACGTCCATGTTAAATGATTAAACTAACCCTTGTGGTAGCGGTAGTAGTTAACGGTGAAAGCGTAATCAGAGAACGAGGAGCGTCGCATATTGGACGCAGAACTTGGTCGCTATCCCGCGGCATGTTAAAATGTGATGGAACACCACGGCCGTACTAGAGCGAAACGCAAAGCGCGTCGTGCCGCCCCGGTAGCCCGGCCGCGATTTTTCTCAGGGCGAGCGTGTGAGCTGGGAACGCGGTGTTACAGCCAGGTGAGGCAGGCGCGCGTCGCAGAGCTATTTATGGTTTGGATTAGCGTGATGCTATGAGCGAGGCCGACGCTTTTACGACGCTTGGGCGCAGATCGCCACCTCGCGGTGTGTTAAGGCCCCTCAACGCAGGAACGGCCGCCTAGGAGCTGCGGTCTAAAATTACTGGGGATCATTCTTCATTTATGCATGGCCACAACTTTCTGTGGCAGCACACGCAAGGCTACGGCACCGAAGCACAAGCTTTTGGACTGCAGAGCTGTTCAAGCCGACCGTAAAAAACTTTGGTGTCCGCAGAAAACCACAGGTGGGTATGCGCGACAGGAATTGGACAAGCCCCACTATCAAGCACATCAGGTGGCAGCGTTGAACGAAAACTCTACTCGACGAAGAGGAGCACATGAAACACGCGAGAGACAGAGAAAGAAGGAGATACAAGAAAGAGTAAATAGGAAGAGAGAAAGCGAGAAAAAGAACGAAAGGGAAAAATAAAGAGAGATGAAGTGAATAACGAAATAAAAAGACAGAAAGACAGAGAAAAACAATGAAAAAAGAGAGAAATAGAGAAACAGACAGGAAAAAGAGAGCAAGCCCGAAAGAGAAAGAAGGAGAGAAATAAAGAGAAACAAGGAAAGAGAGACAAAAGCAGAGGCAGAGTCCGCATCGCATCCCCTAAACATTCAAGGTTGAGAACCACTTCACTAAAGAAACACGTCAACTCTTATTTGTTTCCAAGGACACTACGACGAGAGTATAACAATCTCTAAAGATAGTTCACGTGTCTCTTTAAATAGTCATATACTTAGGATGTCTGGACTCACAGGCAACAAAGGTTTCTTTTTTTCCTAGAGTGCAATCTTGTAGAAAGAAAACTATGCTAGCGTAACATGACAGATAATGAAGACGTGAGCGTCTGTCGCCTTGCAACACAAGAGCTGTCGATGATCTGTGCGGTCGTATTGATCGAGACGCACAGGAACGTCCGGAGAGAAGCTGTCATCGAAAACGGATTTGACCGCAAAAATGTGGCGGACTATAACGCGTTGAACTAAAAGAATGGGGGAAAACGCTATTGACCTGGACAGGAACTGATATAGCCACGACTGAAAGAAGCAGTGCACGATGTGCATGCCTGATGAAGGGAGGAAAGGCGACGACTTGGGAGCCGAGGAGACGGAAATGTATTGCTTGTACAGCAGTGAAAGCGACATAATTCAAGGAGTACACGCGATCTAAGGTTGCAGGAAGTGGTTTTGTGTGTCTCTCTGTTTCGGGCATACGTAAGTACGTAGCATTGTTCACCACTGCATTGCTTTGGCAACCAGAATTTGTACGACTGTTTTCTCTCTCCGTTCTATTTTTCGATGTGTTGTACGCGCTCAGTGTTTCGTATCCATTGTATGCATTGTATGTGCTGTATATTTTTGATGCATTGCACGTATTGTATGTACGGCATGTACTGCATGACATGCATTTATTGTATGTACTCATCAAATAATGACGTTTGTACTTCTTGAGGGCAGCTGACTTGAGTCAACCAGGGCGTAGCGGTAGATTTGTTGTCAGGGGCACGGGATATGGGGAGGGGGTGTGTTCAATCAACCTTTATGTCTGCTCGTGCGTGTGCTTGTAGTGTGCGTGTATATATACAGATGAAAAATTAAAAAAAAAAACCTCGGGGGAAGAGGCTCAATGTCTCTGCCATGCATTTTTAAATGAATGAGGCAACTTATTTCTGTCACTTTTTTGTGGACAATCTGCATGTGGCTCCACTCGAAAGATGCTTTTCGTGAGTGCCAGTTCATATGAGTCCTTTGCAGATGAATGAAGCGATGTTCGCCGTTTGCCTCTACAACAAAAGTTCCCCTGCCTCCCGAGCTTTGCAGACCGACTGGGGCATATTCTTCCGAGCAGCAATGTACCAGGCAGAATATCACCACGTTGTGACAGATTTCATGCTAGAAATGAAGTTCACAACTGCTGCCACAAAAGCATACCCAGAAAACGTAACCAGTTACGCCCTTTCCAGAGAGCTGTACTGTGTTGCGTAGTATGAATTTCTACTAAACACAACTGCTACGTTGGAAACCGCAATGTAAGGCACAGTTCAACCGCTTGAATTCTGTACCAAAGAAGTTCGATGGTGCTGCTTCGAAAAGCTTTTTAATTCAGTCAAGACAATTGTGACATTGAGTGGGTGCGTACGAAAAGAACGGTGAATGGTGATTATGACGTGGAGGCAGATCAAGCACTAAGGTTTCTGCCTTTCAAATCTGCCGAAGGGGAGCGCTCATTCTCAATTGTGTAAAACAAACCAATGGTTTTTTTTTTAATGCGAGCATCTCTTAGCGAACCTTTGGCACTTTGACCGTTCCTATCTATCTATCTATCTATCTATCTATCTATCTATCTATCTATCTATCTATCTATCTATCTATCTATCTATCTATCTATCTATCTATCTATCTATCTATCTATCTATCTATCTATCTATCTATCTAACTAAAGTTGACATGAGAGGAAGAGGATTTCACGAATATGACTGCCGGGTCATCACATGAATAACGTGAAAATCCTGTCGCGTCCGACGACAAACACTTTCCTCCAGACACGTGGTGCACATACCCGTTTACCACGGGCCACGGTGTACGGGTATGCGCCACAGGTGATTAACAGTTTGTATCTACCCAGGTATGGCGTGAACAGAAATCGGTAATTTAATGCGAGAGCGTTAAGAAAAATCGACATGGGCAGCGTTGACCCGAGGAATTGATGGACTAAAAATTTGAATCTCAGCAGGAAGAGAACCCTAGCATTCTGCGTGGCAATCAGCAATACTACTACAGAGCCACGCCAGGTCTGTAAACTGGTTTCGAAGAACAGCTCATGCAGGGGTAATGTCGGTGCAACCTCAATTGTAGCTGTGGTGCTGGCTATCTAATTTTTAGATAGCCAGTCGCAATGAACACTGCATATGTACTACTACTGTACAGGCGTCGTATCAGATTAAATCTGTGGTTCCAGTGTTGGCTCCGCTTTTATTGGCCTTGAGATCTTGGAGTGGCGCCCTCTCGCGTGTAACGTCAGAGAGAGGACTCCGCTCTCAACCGCGCTGCAGCAGCCGCTGCTCCTGTATGCCTATCGTCTGCTTCAGGCGGGAACATTGTCGAACGAACAGCCTCCCGACGGTCAACTAACGCCTACAACGAATGTTTTCGAGTGTAATCTTGAACTTGTTTTAGTTGCGGCCCAATCGACAGGGCCAAGAGATCCTCCGGATGGCCGACGAGTGCGCCGATGCCACCGACCGCATTGCTGGTAAGAAAGTGAAACCATGTGTGAGTGTTCTCGCTCGTTATCATGTTTCCGCCGTACAATACTAATTAGTTTCGGTGTTTCTTTCGATATTTCAGTAAGCGTGCCGTTCTCCAGCATCTACAAGTATGTAGATAAAGCTTGTGAAAGGTCGCGGTGCCTCATCCAGGGCGAGGCGGTGTACGACGCAGGCCACCCCAATGGACCACACTTATCCATTGGATGTCCGATTTAGAGCCGAACGTCCACGTCCGGGAAATAACATCCGTCGAACAAACGGAGGACCTACATTTTCGGATGTAAAGAAACGTCGGCACTCTAAAATACGGTGGAAGTCCAGTGGATGTTTGATTGCGGATTTACCAGCAGTGAGCGTCCCGCGGATGTCCTCCCACGAACAGTAATTGGTTTATGCTTTTGTCGGCGCTATAAGCACGTACGTGGAGCTAAATGCTATGATGACGATGATTTCAATAATATGTAAAACATCAGCAAAAGTCGTTTGATTTTACATTGAAAGTGACTGCCACTGCAAGTCATACTGCAAAATCACCTCCTGGCGTAGTGCTCAAGAAAATATAAAATCTTCTAACCACCCATTTGTAATTGTTTTTCGAAAACCGGAAGAAAACGGCTAAAGAAAACCTCTACTCGCTGAACCGGTGTTTTGGTCGGTCTTGTCGCCGTACGTTATTGCGGCGTTTCGGTTTCGCGTTGCCCGTTCAGCTCCAATCGTCATGGCCATCAACAGTGAGAACCGACGGAACAATCGTCAAATCGACGGAACAACGTTGCAGCTCGGCTTTTTCGCGCGCCTTTCGAGACGCTACAAGTGTCGCACCACATCAACTGTGCGCATTGGGAACACGGTGAGCGAATTTTCATTCTGTGCATGTTGTTAGAGGGCCATTTTTTGCGCGGGGAGTGCTGACGCCGTTAACAAAACTGCGGTTAGGCCTACCGTCACAACTCGCGTACTCCAAGTCAAACTTTTGTTCTAAAAAGACAGGGCGTGCAAACACGGACACAAGAAGTCAGGACACCACAAACGGACGGCGTTTCTGGTGTCCTGACTTCTTTCTTGTGTCCGTGTTTGCACGCCCTGTCTTTTTAGAATGAAGACTTACCAACTAGCTCAGCTCTCTGTTGTTCTAAGCGTCAAACTTTTGTTCGGGCTTCCTACGCACGTCGCGACCACCTGACGGGCGTGCTTGCGAGAAAACAAGCAAGGAGACTAAGAAATTGATTGAAGTTTATGCGAATTGTTGTAAACACAACCGTCTTTGTTCGAGGATTCCTTGTTAAACGTACCGAAGCATCATGATCAAGCGGTCGGAACAGCTCAGAAAGCTTAAATCTCATACGTGAGCTCTGAACAAGAGGAGTGCCGCGAATACCTAGCACCCGTAGACACCGATGACGAGGAACAATGTACAGATGTCGCTTGAGATCTGCTCGCGTTTGTGCGTACAGTAGTGACAGTGATGAAGAGCGCGAAAGCGAACTCCCATAGTAAGTGCAAGCGCATGCAGTCGCCGAGGTGTTCCTTCCATATACATGGGTGTCACTTCCACGCAACAGCATTGTCATAGACCAGTAGAACAAAGGTAGGCGTATAAAATGAGTAAGGAAGAATAGGCATACCAGTGTGGTGCATTAACAAGGTAGTAACAAGACACAGATAATGAACAACGATAGGATAAGTAGAGGCAAAGAGCGCTGATTTGCTGGTGCCTATCCCGACCTTTTAACGTCTATGCGCTGTTAATACCTTCGTAATGGATCCTTACCAACTCGCCCAACCTTCATGCGTGGATCCGATTTTACTGCAGAAGTGTCCTTCGACTATTAAAATTAGCTGTCTAGATCACGACTCGTCCCGTGAGGTGGTCATTCAAATAGGCTATATTGTGCGATGTCTTGATGATTATCCACAAAGCAAGCTTGCACTGTTTTGTTCTCCCATACCTCACACGTTTTATAATCACTGTGCACCTTTCTCCACGAAGTGCTCGCTGCACACTGTCGATGAAGCCGTGGGGCGCTTTCCCATACTGAACTTGATAGTTGTGATAGGGTAGTTGTGAAAGCTAACGCCTTTTTCACGAGCGGACGGAGTACACTGAGAGCAGTACTTCACCATTGCACAGCACTCGCCGCTGAGACAAGCGGCCGCAGTTCTACGAAACAGAGTTGCACTTCTAAATGAACGTTAAAAGCAGACCAACGGTTGTTCGAACAGCGTCAGTAGCCACCATACGCAAGATAACCAACTGAACTGCTTTTTTGTTGAGATTTACCACAAGGGTGGTTTCAACACGGCGCTGGGCCTACGTAGCAGACAAAAGCGCGGGAATCCCCGCTCTGACGTCATACAGGCGCCGTTCGCAGTGCCGCCATCGGTCGCACACCAGGCCAATAGGAGTCTTATAAACATTACAGTTGTATTTCTATGATTCAGCAAGCTATACTGAAGCATTACTAGACCCCGGAGGAATACATTAACGAAATTTTACGTATGGTATTCACATGATCGGACCACAAGGAGCACTTAGTTTCAATAATACTGATGTGTCTACTCTAACGTGAGTGCTGACATTACGTCAGACCATAAGTTTTTCTTGAAACACCAGTGTTCTTGATCTGCCGGGTAAACCCACGATGTGCACACAGTTACGACACTTACAAAAACACCTCGATCCACCTCGTAACAATTGGCTCAAATCCATAAATACAGCATAGAAGTACTCGCTCACTGCTTCACATGAAACCGATTCCCACAATGCGTCGGATTTGCCGAACTTTTTTTTACTTTGCGCTGAACCAAACATCAACAAAATTGCGAGACCATTTCAAATGGCTATGCCACAAGTACCATATTTATTCGAATCTAGGCCGATAGTTTTTTCAAATATTTTTGCACCAAACTCTAGTCTTGCTCTACATTTGAGGATCTTTAAAAAATGCACTAGTTTCAAAGTCAAATTGAGAAAAATGGCGCACAGCTAGTGCCACATAAAAAGAAGAGAGTATCATAGGCACTACTAGCCGAGCCTGTAGCCAACTGAAGAACTAGAGAATTGGGTTCGTGCTGCCTATAGTGAAGGAGAAGAGATATAGTGGCATGACCGTAATGCGCGCTTGGTTTTCCGGTGTCCCTTTACGCTCTGGAAAGCCGCTAGGGTAGCTGGGGGCGCTGTTCCCCTTGTTATCGTGCGACAGCGGCGGGGACGGCTGTGCCGGCTGGGCCCATCATTCTCGATAGGCTGGCGTGGCCTGCGTGGGGCATGGATAAGCGTTCGTCAACCTGCCTCTGCTGCGTTTGGCAAGGTGTAGTCGCGGACAACTTTTCTTGGCAATGAAGCGAAGGCTACAGAGCCACAATGCACGTATCCTACCGCTAAGGAATGTAGTCCCACAACTGCGTCCGTATTTTCTGCGTGAGATATATAAAATACTCCTTCATTTTCTACATGCAGCTTTTTGAGACGAAACGCAGCGCGCACAAGCGAGATATTTGTATTTCTTTTACTTTATACGTTGTCACTTTGCTTTTTTGCGTGCGTGAAAAAGTCGCGCCTTTTACCCGTAGCTTAGACGCTAAGCAGCGTTTGTGTCGAAATGCAACGCTAGCCATCACTTTCCACGGTGTCACGAGACGCGCGCCAAACCGGACTACTTCGCGTGGCAGTACATGTGCAGACGCTCCGCCCCCGTAGCTTTCCCTTCATTGCCAAGAAAAGTTGTCCGCGAGTATAGTCGTGAGTGTTGGGAACACCTGTTGGCGTTGCGTTTCATGTAAGTGCATTCTCGTGTGGACCGTGAGCCATGTGCGTCTTCGCCACGTGCGGCGCGGCGAAGAGGCGGACAGTTGCATACTGCTTCGCTCCGGTCTGCCGCAGGGGCTACCCAAATGGAACCAAAGCGTCGCTGTTCGCGGCATCGGTAGACGGCAAACCTGCCTTTTAGATGCGAAGTATGTAATGCGGCGTGGTAATCCGCACGCCGCGTCGTAGTCCGCACTCACACTACGCACGCGCCACTCTTCTAATTTCCTCTCTCCAACAGCTGCGTGTTACTCTCTCCAGTTCTCTACCAGCACCTGCTTGCGCTTCTCCTGCGTTCTCTCCCCTTCAAGCAGTAGTCTCCTCCCCTTCAAGCAGTAGAGACTTGCGCGCGTTCAGTCCAGCGCTTGCCTCGGTTGGCTCCTCTGAAATGCGGGCTCGACATGCCAAAATTCTCTCCTGCGCTGCGCTGCGATAAGGGCCAGCGCATGCGCGTCCTTTCCCCCTCTCTCACCTCTCCTACGCAGCCTCTCTCTCGCGCGCCTGTCGGCGTTCCCCGCACGCCCTGTCAGAATTAACGGCCAGACTAGAGGGAAGACACTACGCGCCTAGTGTGCCTCTTCACGTTCCACGACGCGAGGTCGGTAGCATGCCCAGCGAACGCCAACGGAACGCTATTGTGCAAGTGCTCCGGCTTCGCATCGCCTGATGGTCCCCTTTAGCGGGAGATGGTGTAATTTTTTTGTCTTTCAATTCTTCAGCAAGTAGCTACACACCATATGTAGAACGCTGCACTTAACATGAACTACATCCGAAATAACTGCACGATCAAGAATTTATCTGGAGAGTGAAGGTGGGCATGAGTGGGTCTTGGGTGGCGGTGGGAGGGCGGGCAACACCTTAGCTAGGTGCTGCAGACTGCCTTGGGAACAAGTCAACATTCTTAATACGTCGAGAATGTTTCATGCTCTTCACGTCCACGTCGTTAAAAGGGCTCGCAAGTACAACTTTCGCAAAAATCATGCTATACCAACAAGGCCAAATTGCCACCATCATCGCAAAACCAGTCATTCATTGCCCGTTCATGCCTACCGACAGCCTCTACTAGGTCAGCACCGTGTAGTTAATTACGATGTAGAAACCTCTATCAGTGCTTCTATCTACTCCCAGCCAGCAATTCGCTTGCCCTCGGTTGAAAATACGTAACGAGTTACTGAGGGCGAGAAAAGACGCAACACATATGGAAGGTGCACAAGGGACGAGCGCTACTCTCAACTGTTTATTTCACGACGTCGTCGTGAAATATGAATGCTGTTGGCACGGGTTCGGTTTTAAAGCTTATTTAAAGGGGTCATGAAGCACCCCTTGGGCTGATTGAAAAAACACATCCTGCGGAAAGCTGACACGGCTATGAACTGCTCTGCCAAATATTACAGTCGTGCGCGCCGCGTAATGGCCACAAGCGGAGCGCGAAGTTGCCGTTTCCCCAGGCACCCTCTTTTCAAACAGAGGCCGGTTCTCACTCTCGTCGGTGGGCGGGGCGTCTGTCCGCTGTACGTCGCAAGAGACATAGCATGCTTATTGGCCGATAGCCGACGTAAATCGAGAGCGGCGTTCGGATCAGATGCGCTTCTTGCCGCGGGGTGCCGCCACTTGTCGGCGCCGCACTCCTCAGTACACGGTAGCCGCACTCGCGCAAGCGAATCACAGCGGGAGAGCGATCGCGTTTCATGACGCGCGCTGGCGTAACTCCTTTCCCCCATGCCATCCCTCCCTGTCTAGCTTCCAGTGCGCTCGCCGGCACGAGAAAAGAGAGAAAGCGCTGGGAGCGTGCGCCAAACCCCCGTAACTCCGCTGATTCTTGACGGATTCGAGAAATTTTTGCGGCAATCGATTCGGGAGGCAGTACACTCCGATACTGAGGCCATTAGATCATTACTTGGAAAAGTGGTTCATGACCCCTTTAAGAATTACACCATCTCCCGCTAAAGGGGACCATGAGGCGATGCGGAGCCGGAGCACTTGCACGATCGCGTTCCGTTGGCGATCGTTGGGCATGCTACCGACCTCGCGTCGTGGAACGCGAAGAGGGACGCTACGCGCGTCGTATCTTCCGTCTAGCCTGGCCGTTAATTCTCACAGGGCGAGCGGGGAACGCGGTCGACAGGCGGGCGAGAGGGGGGCAGCGTAGGAGAGGAGAGAGAAGGGGAGGGGACGCGCATGCGCTCGAGCTCACCGCGGCGTTGCGCAGGAGAGAATTTCGGCATGTCTAGCCCGCGTTTTAGAGGAAGAGTGGAAAGGAGAGGGGAGAGGATATGGTAGAGGGGGAGGGGAGAGAGAAAGCGGAGAGGGAAAGTGGAGAGGGGAAGGGGCAAGGGAATGTGGAGAGGGGAAGGGGGGATGGTGAGTGGAGAGGAGGTGTGTGGAGAGGGTATCCGCATGCGCAGTAAGGGTGGTCACGCCGCACACCACCACCACCACCACCGGATTGAGCTCCGCCTTAAAGGGCCCCTCACCAGGTGACATAACGAATTTTAGTTAGACATTGCAAGTTGTTGCGAGCCCAATAAAGAGCATTATGCCACAAGAATTTTTCTAATCGGTCCGTTAGAAGCTGAGAAAAACAATAATTTGTAGCGGCGCGAAACCATGATGCGAGGAGGCGAGCTGTAAACCCTTGCCGCTCGCCCCGTGTAGCCTTCGCAAGCCAAATCCCTTCCCTGCCCTCTTCGGCACGCGAGCGAGAGGATCACATAACGCATACGCATGAACACGTGATGCGCACACGTCACGATCGCATGACGTGTACGAACCAGCCCGAGCCTCCGAGACGCGAGCGGTGTTGTGGCGGCGTTCTTTGCGCTTCATCTCTCTAAGTTATGCCGAATGCGCCCTCCCCGATCACTTGGCTTTCAACCTATTACTGAGCACGAAAGCTGCGACATTTGTACGGACGCGAGACTAGCGGTGTGCCGCATGAACATCTAGTTAGACACGGGAGGATAAATGAGCTTGATGAGCGCTGGAACGCGGTAGAAAATTAGTTTCGTTGTAAAGGGTGGCGTCTGCACGACGCGCAAAGCACGAGAACACGAACGCGTGCGAAACTGAGGTAGATTAGTCTCGCTTCTCGCTGCGATTCGCTGTAAAAATTAAAAAAGAAAACGCACACATTCCCTTTGTGTGTTTTATTATTGCTCTCAAGTTTTATTCATCCATTCAAGCAACAAATTACACAAACTACACGTCGTGTCAAATAATTATCGCAGGGTCACGTGCTACTGTTGGCGATGTCAGAGCACAGTCGTCTACGTAGAGGAGCGACGTCACAGCACTACCATCTACGTAGGGCCATTCAACCATGTACGTCATCCCCTCATTCTCTGGGCGCGCGGCCGCGAGAAGAAGGGCAATGAGCGTTCAGCTTGAAATTTGTCCCATTTACGCGGCGCGTAGCGTTGCAAATTTTGGCAGGCGTAATCGTGAACGCCCACTGCATGCATTGCGCTCGTCAGCTCAAAATTGTCAATCCTGGTGAGGGGCCCTTTAAGATACTTCGCATCTAAAAGCCACATTCGTTCAGAAAGTTTAGCACGCCCGGCCAGGGTACTCGACGGTGATCACCTACAAGCAAATCAGGACGTTAAGGTATGTGTTGTTTGGATAATTTGCTGAAGTATTTTTGTCTGCGTTTCAACGTCGAGGCATGCAATCAGAATGTGTATGAGTGTTAGCGGTTCTTGGCATTTTTGACATGTAGGTTGTTCATTTGCGAGTAGATAGTTGTGAGTCAAGTGTGTGTGCCCAATGCGGAATTGGCCTAAAACAACATCAATAAATCGTCCTTAGTGCCGGCAGGTCTTCCATTCGCCAAGTAAAGGGTTCACCAGAAGAAGTTTATTGCTTGTGCACAAGTCCCACTCTTGCTTCCATTTCGCTAACATTGCTAGATGAATTGTTTATTGTCTCTCTTTCAGGCAAATTTTCCTTTCCCTTAGTGCTTAATGCACTGCCAAAGATGCGCATTTATCTGCTTTTTCGTTGCCTGGTATCCCAACACGGCTTTGGACGCAGCAAAAAGGGATAGAAATCACCTCGCTATTTGAAAACACAATTTTTAAAATGTCGCCAACTAATGGCTGACCCTCGGATATAAAGGGACACTAATGAAAAACAATGAATCGGTTTAGGTCGATAAGTTGTGCTCTGAGCGCTCTAATGTCGTTAATTTCGCCATCATAGGTCTATTAATAGAGCTGAAAATCAAGTTCAAAGTCTCATTTTTAAATTTCGCGCAGACCTCTCCCCGCATGAAGTCACGGATTTCAAAGTGTACTTATTGTATTTTGGCGCTATTGGCTCAACAAAATTACCCCAAACTTGGTATGTTAGGTATATGGCCCCCTCAGAGGGCAATGTGCTTCATTTTTACCGATTAGGAACTACGTAGTCCGTAGTAGGCGCCGTATAAACATGTGACGTCACGGCGAATGGTGCGGAAAGTTCAAGGTGACGTCGCGACCCACATTTTGCTTTTGCGCAATTTCTCGCTTACTAAGCGTCTTCTCGCAGCAAGCGTGGTGTTTCTTGTATCGCGAAAAAGTACGTTACTAATATGTGTCCCTTTAAGATGTGTGGCTTTCAGTACACCTAAGGAATCTGTGTACATGATCGCCTTTTTGTGTTTCCCAGTGACAATTATCCGAACTGCTAGTACAACAATAATGTGTGTAGTACACCAATCCATGTTCCGGCTTCCAGCCGCTTAAGCGGCAGACAGTCAAGCGCCTAATGCTCTATTGCATGACAAGTGCGGCTCTTCACATATTGTCACGTGGTCATGACGTTGATAAAAGCACCAGTCGGTGGTATCAAACGACTATTTGGGCCAGCTTGTGGCCGGGTAACGAACAGTAAAACTACAAACAATACACACCGATAGCGTCGAACAGAGCGTCGGCCATCGATAGTCTGATCATCGGCAGAGCGCACCGTAATTTATAAAGCAGGCATCGAACATTCCAGCGTTATCACTGGTGTTAGCTTAAGCTCCCGAATAAACTTGACATTTCATGTCCTGCGCGTAATATTTACAGAATGATCTCAAATAATCGCGAAGCTGCCCAAGCATCGCGGCAAGGTCTGGGCCGAGCATTGCTAACAGTTTTTATGAGTGAAACCCAAACACATAAAAAAATTGCCCGGCCTGCGCTGAAAGCGCAGTACAGTCACAGAGAAAGTTGGAGAGAGAGATAATCAACTTTATTGAGCCCGAATATTCGATGGGAAAGCTGGAAGAGTGGCGTTTCTAGAGCACGTTGTAAACTTGGGGCTACGTATACATGTACACTAGCGAGGTACCCACTACGCCATAAACCATAATTTTTGTGAAGTTGGGAAGCACCTACTACGCCATTATTCGCTATTCTGCGGAGAAGCGAGGTACCAGCTACACATCTGTAAGGCATTATGTGCACTTTGTTGACGCGACGACTGATGACAATGAATAATTATGGCTCAGCCCTCTGTAATGAGTTGGAAGCTTTGAATGACCCACCAGTTACGTAATCCGCATTGGGTGACGGCACGTCGCTATTTCATTCTCCCGCCATGCTGTATACCATATGTTGACGTGAGGAAGAGAGAGGAAGAAAATAACTTTATTTAGACCTTGAGGAAATGGATCATGGCCTTATGGGCTTCCTTGGCAACCAATACAAGTGCACTTGCGAGGAACCCGCTACGCTAGAAATCACCGTAATTTTTGTGCATTAGGGAAGCAGCCACTATACCATTTTTCCTCATTCTACGGAGAGCCGTGGTGCCCGTGAAACACTTGTAAGGCATTATACGCACTTTGTTGGTGCTGAGCCTGAGGGCGATGAAGAATTATGGCAGAACCCTTTGTAATGGGTTGGAAACATTCAACAACCTACTCGTTGCGCAGTTCGCATTGTGTGACGCCTGGTTACAGAATTCGCGTTGTGTGACCCCTGGTTCTTATTTTGCTCTTCAACCATGCTATATTACATAGCGTAATGTGGTTCCTTCCCCACATAAAGCCTGTATAATGTCTTTTTGCAAAGCAGTTTGAAGCACCAGCATGGCTCTGAGGTAGAATACCGGGCTCCCACGTAGGGGGCCCAGATTCGAACCCCGTTCCATCCTGGAAATTTTGTCTTATTTTGTATTTTTTTTCTTATTTCGCGCGATAGTGGTTACGGACACCGGCGGCGGCGGTGGACAACTACGGCGCCAAAAACGGCCGCTGAAATTATCTCATAACAGCTTTCGCTGTAAAATAAAGTTTATAAACGTGCGTATCAATGCCCTCCTCTGAAAAGGCATCGCCTTGATAATAAATTAGAACATGGAAGTGAAAAGAATGCAACATTACTAAAGAATAATAATAATGTAAGCCAAAAATTGTCCTTAGGTTCCTTAACGCGCTTGAACGCTTTAAGGCGCACCACATGCAAGACCACAGGGCTTCCCGGCGCCGCTGAGAGGTGGGGATGCCGTCGGCGACAACATCGTAACCGAGTGCGCCGAGACGTCGAATTACCCTGTAATGTCCGAAGTATCGTCGAAGAAGCTTCTCGCTAAAGCCCCAACCACTGGCACGCGTATGCACGCGTATGCACGCGCCTAGGCGTCAAATGCGTCGGTCGCGGAGCGTTGTACGCGACCATACGCCTCGAGGCGCGCGGGGTCAAGACGACTTTTATATTTTTGCCTACGTCACCACGCGTACGGCGCGCCAACCAATCAGAGGCCGGCATGGGCCGGCGGCGCCAACCAATCAGACGCCGCGATACCTCTGAGTGCTATGCCTAATGGCCGCCGCTTCGAAGGCACCTCCGAGTTCAGGGCAAGCACGGAAACTACGGTCGCAAACGCTTCTGAGTGACCGCGTCGTCATCCAGTACGTCGACGACACGGCGAACGACCGCGAGTGCTACCAGTGGGACGCGGTTTCGTGCCGAGTTCGAGCGACGCCGACAAATCCAGCGAATGCTTCCCGGCTGCCCTTGCCCCGGTTTTGAGTGCGATCGTCGACCGAGTGAAAACATCGTACCTACTACTGCGGCATGTCGCTGCTCCTGTGCTCTGATCTGCGTGTATCTGCGCTCGGAACGGGTGTAAACATGCTTCGGTGGTTTGAAGTCCTCAGTGTGAGCCCTCGCCTACCTCGAAGTCAATTCAGAGCGGTCTTGAGTGCGATCGTCGACCGAGTGAAAACATCGTACCGACAACTGCACCATGTCGCTGCTCCTGTGCTCTCATCTGTGTGTATCTGCGCTCGGAACGGGTGTAAACATGCTTCGGAGGTGTGAAGTCCTCAGCGTGAGCCCTCGCCTACCGCGAAGTCAATTCAGAGCGGTGTCGTCTGCATTCAGCGTAGGCCTCTACCGTCGAGTTCGTGTGAACCAGCTCATGTGAGGAAGTTTGGTTGAAGGAAATTGATGGTAGTTGTTTCCGTCGAAACATAGACAATATATGACGCTAGAGACCTCGCGTGGCGCTTACGCAGGAGTTTTTAACCGCAGTGTGTTTGTTTTCAACATCGCCATTCGCCTCATCATTGCCGAAAGCGAACATCGCACTTGCCAACGCATTTCGGTGATGTGACAACGTACATGAGGCGGATTTGCGGATTTTACGACGCTGAAACATTGGTTGACTTCGGCGCAAATCGTTTGCGTGTGTTTCGAAGCTAACAACAAGCGTGCGCTTGTTGGTAGCAGTGTGACGTGTTTTCGTGCTGGGTACCAGCGACGCCGACACATTCAGCTGTCAGCGGTCTCATTTACATTCATGTATAAAATAAAAGCTCGAACGTGCGCGAGTGTGGTGATCGAAAAAGAAGGTTGCATGATTAAGTGCTGCTTGTGTTGCCTGCTATTTCACTTCTTGACTCTTGGTCTGCTTTTCTGCCGTGCAACTGCACCTTAGCACATGCCCAGTTGCACATGCCTTGTTTTGCAGGTTGTCTATTGTGACACACATTCTCCCTAGTCTATTCTGATACTCATAGACGGGAGAATACGAACAATGGCGCTTCTCCATCGGTTTACAGTTTACTTAAATATAACACATGTTTTGTTTACAGCTGGAAAGCTAATTTGCTAAAAAGCTTGTAATTGACAAGCACCTCCATTGAAATCTGAGGTGCACAATGACACGATAGTAAGAAGAGAAGAGCATGACATCACACGTATGTGCAGAAGGAATGAAAGTGCAATACTACTGTGCTGCTCTTTGTTTAGAAGGAATTCAAATGGTGCCTCACTGGAACCTCAGACACTTGTGAGACCATTCTAAACTGCGCACATATTTATCTCTTGCTCCAGACTGAATCCAGCTGAAATAATTATTCGATGGTTTCAAATGCCAAATCCTTGGATGTATTGCAAGGACTATTTCATTTCTGTTCAGTTCTTTGTATATGCACTAACTTAGACTATGCATGCACTTAAGCATAATTGAAATATGAAGACATTCATTCAGTTTAGCTATGTTAGACAACTTGCCAAAGACTTATACAGTGCTCTGGTGCAATCCTATGAGCGATATCTGTTGTATCATGAAGTTTCAGGCACGATTTATTATGTTAGAGGGTATTTTGACTACTGACGACGTCCAAAGGCCTTCTACACAGTGCTTGGTTCCAATCTTATGACCGATATCTGTCACATCATGAAGTGTCAGGCACGATTTATTATATTAAAGGGTATTTTGACTACTGACGACATCCAAAGGCCTTCTACACAGTGCTCGGTTCCAATCTTATGACCGATATTTGTCGCATCATGAAGTGCCAGGTGTGGTTTGTTGCGTTAGAGGATATTTAGACTACAGACAATGTCCAAAAGCCTTCTACACAGTGTACAGCTGCAATCAGAATCTTAACATAACCCATTTTTTGTGCACACTAACGTGTTCAAATACAGTTTTTTTCTGATATTTACGAACACGGGAATGATGTACCTGGTTCCGTTCGTGAAATGAATGTATCTGATTTTTGGAGGCGCTTGTATGATATTAGTGTTCTATTTCTCGCATTTTTTACCCAGTTGCACTCAACAGGTGGCGATATCTGCTTTTGTTGAAGCACTTATTGCGATATTACTGTATACATTCTTTCCTTGTGTATTCATGTACACCACTCCTGCAGTAGCCCTGCATTGGGCTGCAATATTTGAAAATAAATAAATAAATAGACTGTTTACTTATGAACTCGATGCGCATTTTGTGGTGAACAGTGCATATCCATTTATTAGAAAACAAGAAAGTCAGGCCATACTTGCAGTGCAACAGTTTATCTGCATTTTGTTGCTAGATGGGACATAAGTAACTGTGAGCTTCCAGTAATGTTGGTTTGTTGTTTCCATGCTACTGAAAAAAAATTGAGTTAGTATGTATGCTTGCTCCAGGATTCGAACTTCTCAATGTTGGCCCATGTAATAAACTGTAACTCATATTAGACAGCTAGAATATTAGTAACGGTGAGACCCGTGGTACGCGGGAAAGCCGTCTTTTTGTTAATGTGAAAAGTATTAGTCGTTATGCGGCGAATTTTTAGGGCACCTCGTTTGGACTTTGCAGCAAACGTCTATTTCCTTTTTTTTTCGTAACTAAAGTACGTGCCAAGAAACGTCGTCAAGCCCACCGACGGTGCGGGCGACGCCGCTCCCGTCCGCTTCTTGGAGCAGAACCATTTTCATGAACAGGATGATTATATTCGTTTTGGGCACTAATAGCATGGCCGTGAACAGGCGTCAACAAGGCGATCGAACAAGCGTTGGCGATCTCGCAAACGTCGTTGGCTGTGTCCCGCGATGCAGACGTGAACTTAGCAGCGCGCGCGCCGATGACGATTACTTGTGCATACCGTGGTTGTTACTTTGGCCATTGCGACGTTAATTACTTCTTAAATAGTCAAAACAGTAGTGGGTGAAGCACAATCAATATTTTAACGACAGTCCAATTCGCTTCGGTTGATAACGCACCGTTCTAGGCTGTACATGGACAGTTTTAAACGAAAAGATCAAGCAACACTGTGCCTCTGCCAAAAGCGAGCGTCGGCGCGGTCGACGCTTGCCAGTGGTTGCGCGCCCTTTTCCTCCACGGGGCGTGCCGCGACGCATTTGACGCGTAGACGCGTGGAACGCGTGCCGGCGCCTGCCAGTGGTTGGTACTTAAGTGCTCGTCGGTGTATGGGCGTCCAGAGCCATACACAGTCGCCGGGTTGGTATTCCATGTAACGTCGTCGAAGATTGCAGTGACGAATGTCCTTCTTTCTTTGGTTCTTGATGCGCAGACGGGCGGTAATCTGGCTCCTTCGGCGTGCTGAAGGTAGAGGGTGACGTCGAGGCACGAGACAGGCAGTCGGCATCGGAGTGTTTTCTTCCGGACTTGTCAACGACGGCAATGTCGAAGCCTTGATGTCTCAGGTTCCACGGCGTGAGGCGATGCGAAGGGTCCTTCATGTTAGCTAACCAACGCAAGGCGTGTTGGTCGCTCACAAGTTTGAAGGACCTGCTGTAGAGGGGGGCAAAACTTGGATGTTGCCCAGACGATGGCAAGGCACTCCTGTTCACTCATGGAATAGTTGACTTCTGCCTTGGATAGCGACAGGTTAGCATAGATGACAACCCTTTCCAGTCCGTCAGTCCTCTGCACAAATACGGCACCGAGTCCTACGCTGCTTGCATTGGCGTGGATTTCCGTATCGGCGTGTTCTTCGAAATGCGCAAGTGTCAGAGTCGTTTCGAGGCGTCGTTTCAGATCTTAAATTGCCTCGATTGCGCCGTTCCCCACTTTGATACCACGTCGGTCTTCGTGAGGTGAGTTAGTGGCTCGGCGATACGTCAAATTCCTTGACGAAGCGTCTGTATTAGGCACTCAAGCCGAGAAGTCGGCGTACGGCCTCCTTGTCGGTGGATGGTTGGGCGGCATCGATCGCAGTTGTATTCTACGGGTCGGGGCGAACTCCAGACCTATTAATGACGTGTTCCAAGAACAAGATCTCCTCGTAAGCAAAGCGGCACTGTTCTGGCTTCAGAGTGGGTCCGGATGTCTCGAGTGCTTGAAGTACAGCTTCAAGTCAATGGAGGTGTTCGTCGAAGTTTGCGGGAAACACAACGATGTCTTCCAAGTACACGAGGCACGTCTGCCACTTCAAGCCAGCCATTACTTCCACCATATCACGTTGGAAAGTCGCAGGTGCCGATAAAAGACTAAGGGGCATGACCTTGAACTCGAACAGGCCGTCTGGTGTTATAATGGCAGTCTTTTCTCGGTCTCTCTCGTCGACCTCGATTTGCCAGTAGCCGGTCTTGAGGTCCCTCGACGAAAGGTACTTCAGGTTGTGGAGTCGATTCAGGACGTCACCTATCCGTCGATTCAGGGCGTCACCTATCCGTGGGAGAGAGTACACGTTCTTCATAGGCGTATCTATGAGGGAGGGGGAGAGGGCGCCAGCCCCCCTCTGAGAAAAGTCAGAGGGGCGGAGCCCCCCACTTTGCACAGTGGTCACTATCGACTGCACGCTGCGAAACCAACAATTGAGGCGAATTTTTCATTCAATATAGGAATCACATAATTAAATAACGAAATTTGTCCGACGCTTCTGCTGTGAAGATTGTCCTCCGTGTCTCACGTGCACACACTGTAGGCTATTTGAGGTGCAGGCCGCTTATGCGACCCTGTACCTTGCGCCCCAGCATTGCAGAGCAGGCTACTGTTGAAGAAGGGGCTCTGTAATGTTCGATTAAACTGTCGCGCTTTTATTCCGCCCTACCTGACTTGAAATTAAAATCATCGACTACGCAAATGCGGGCGGTAACCAGCTAACGTTTGATCGACCGATCAAACACCTTGCTGTTTCAGGAAATTCATTTTCTTTCTTCGAAAAGAAATAGCATCACCGCTCCTCTATGTCCAAGCTGTTGTGAGCCGATGACCGCGCAAAAGTGTTTAGCGTTTTAGTTTGGTCGAACTGAAAGCGCCAAGATTGTTTCAGCTTTAGTCTCCCATTAGGTGGCTTAGCTTATCATATAGTAGCCTGCAGTGGTTGCGGCGGCTGGCAACAAGGCGACTAATGAGGCCGTGGACTCGAGCGCAGCACAGCTTTAAAGCTTGCCCCGCAACTTCGTCTACCGGACCAAGGAGATGCCGACAGTCCTTGGTTTTCTGGACTACGTAGACTGAATTAACAATCTCCGTAGTTGGTCTTGATTGATCTTTAATTGACTTTTGCAGCGCAAAATACAACTCGGACGGCAAAGAAGCGCACACACGCCGCGCTGCTTATTTCTCTCTCTCTCTCTCTCTCTCAGCAAGGACGAGTTCAAAGATTTGTATGTGCGCACAAACACCTCAACATCGTTGTAGTACAACTGAAGACATCCATTATACTCATTTGAACCTATCTCGCCAGCTGCTATACCAATGTGATCGGCGTGCAGCCTTATTTAATTACGTTGAGCAGGAGACACTGTTCGGCTATTCAAAAGAAAGAAAAATAGGTGTTCTTCAGCATTTGAATGCGCTGTTTAGTGTGCACACGTTATTTTAAAACCACCAGATTCCCATATTCGTGACGTCGTACAACAAGCAGGCGATTTTATGGCACATTGAAAATTTTTGACGGATGCCGAGCACCTAATGGCCAATAATATGCTGTATTAAAAATAATTATTTTCTTATTTTTTTTGCTTAGTCTTACATGAGTGCTGGTTACGCGATTCATCATCTTCGTCTCATTTGTTTATTCTTGTTACGAGCAGGTGCTGCGTGCATGACCCAGAAAGTTTTAACCATTCATAAACTGTTAACGACCATTGCGGACAGAAACAACGCAGGATAATTTAACGTTATAATAGTACACATTTTTTTTTCGAAGTAAATTTGTGCTTACACTATTTATGGGTGTGTTTACTTGGAAGTGCCAGTTGGCCCTCCAGCCAATGTTGTAATTACGAATACGATGAGTGTAAACCATGTACTACGCCTCTAATAACACAAATTCTTAATTTTTAAGGGAAATTTGTTGGTGACAAGCTAACAACAACAATAACAACAACAATAATAATAATATAATAATGATAATAATATTAATAAGCACGCGCCAGAAGCTCCATTTTGACAAGGTTCAAATAAGGCATAATATAATACACGAAAGCATGGATATGTGCAATAAAGTGTCATACTTATTATGACAAAGAAAGGGGAAGCCGTTCATTAAAAACTCAATTATTAGTGCGCAGCTTTTAGACATTAGCGAAATTTCATTGAATGATAGAAATCTATACTACTAGGAAGGCTGCCATTGACACAATTGTATTCATGCATAAAATTGTGTGGTTAATGTATAAAAAGTGATGATTGTAATACTATTACATGCATAACACGCATATGTAACGCAGTATTGTTGTCCCATGTGTATGCTAGGCAAAACTGACTGTGCTTTTACGGTAATCTTATTAAACACTACCAAGCGGATTTTCTCGCTGTGTATGACAAGTCAATTGAATGTGAGTGCGAATAACATTCCCTCTCCTTCTGTCTATATATATATATATATATATATATATATATATATATATATATATATATATATATCGCCGATGGAGAAAGGGCGGTTTGCCCCCCATTCGCGAACACGTTGGTACGCCACTGACGTCTTCGTAATTTTGTTCAGGCGACGATAATCGACGCAGAAAGGTAGGTTCCAATGCTTACTCTTCACTAAAACCCCGGGAGGCGCCCACGGAGTGTTGGACGGCTGGATAAAGCCGTCGCGTAGCATTTCGTGGACTTGTTTCTTAACGGCTTCACGTTCTCGCTTCGAAACTCGGCACGGGCTCTGACGGAGCGGACGGGCATAGTCTTTGCTTATAACGCAGTGTTCGGAAACCGGACTTTTTCGAATTAACGACAACGACGCGAAGCAGTCCTTGTACTGTCGGAGCAGGGCTTTCAATTTTTTCTTGGGTACATCGCTCGTGCGATTCAGCTCACAGCTCAATCCTGCCACTCGGTGGCGTTGTAACGTGAGCCCTGCGAGACCAGCTGCGGTTCGGTACCAGGGGCCAGCCGGCGAGAGACGCATATGGATTCCTGTGAGGAGGAGAGCACTACCTTCCGGCGTAGGCGCCGAAAAGTTCATAAAGTTTTTCATTTATTCAATGTCCTTCGGCAAGAGCAAACGCGGTGGGCGGGAGCAATTCTTGTAGTGGGCGTCTGCCAATCAAATTGATTCACATGCGATCTCGGGTTCAAACTTAAGGTTCTGAGAAGGGCCAGTTGAACTCGTAACTGTCATAGTGTCGGTGTGCCTGTTAAGCATCGGATGCGGGGGACACAAACTATCAGGATCTTCGCATGAAAAAAATGTGGTCATCTTGCACTAGTGATAAAAGACAGTAGCCATCAGTGGAGCTTGTGATCACCTAGGTTCGTCCATCTTTTAAAGACGATAGTCTTTCTTGGGGAACTTAAACGCAGAAATTTTGGCCTGTCTTTCTGTCTGTCCTTCTGTCTGTCCTTCTGTCTGTCCTTCTGTCTGTCTTTCTGTTTGTCGGCACGTCCCTCGATTCAGCCACTCGGCCAAAGTCGAACCACTTGCCCAAGGGTCAGCCATCGTGAACGGCTGACTAGGTTCATACTTGTGTACATTGTTGATCAAAAAGCAAACATTACGCATATCTGAGGCGCAACATCACTAGGTAAGTATTAGGCGGTGTGTTCCTTTAACAGAAAATACATAGATACGCAATTTTAAAGACCTTGATGGTATGCGTTTAACGTTGAGACAGTAAAGCGTTTATTAAAAGATTGCCACAGCTGAAGCGATCAGCGGTCCAAGCCGAGCAAGCGCGAGCGCCAACAACAACCGTCTTCGTCTTCTTCTTTCGCAGGCGTTCTTGTCTGCGCCCTACCATGTTACAAATCACTCACCCGCGGAAAACGAGCCATCCTGGCGACCTAAGGAACAGGTACAACTGGTGGGTCATAATGCGGCTTCAGTCGATCGACGTGAACAGTCTCGCGGCCGCGACGACGGCGGTCCGTAGATGACTGAACAGGCTCAATCATATAGTTAACTGGGGATGCTTGACGTAGGACGCGGTAGGGGCCTTCGTACTTAGGCAGCAGCTTTGTGGAAAGGCCAGGAGCGGAGGAGGGAACGCGAAGCCACACCAACGTTCCAGGCGAATACGACTGAGGAGGCAGGTTCTCGTCGTGACGGTCTTTCTGGCGCTACTCGCCCTACAATGTTACAACCCTGGTTTCTTAAGGTGCGCTGAAAATGCGACTGCGCTGAAACTTGTCTTCCTCCGGCCCTCTGCACACGCTCATGTTGTGTTTCGGTTTCGGATCAGTATTGCATTGTACGAATGACAGGGGGCGCCGCTGTGGCATTCCTGTTTTACCCAGGCGACGTGTAAGTAAGAGAGCTTGTGGAGAGTACTCGTTGAGTGCGGACGTTTCTTCTCCTTCGGCGCATCGCGCCAAACAGCGTGTTCGGGCTGGCCGGCGTCCCCACCGGTCGCGTTGGTCACCGCTGGTCTTCGCCTGCCGCTGCGCCAGGACTACCAGCCCGCAACACAGCACTCGTGTTTCCCGACGTATTGCCAGATGGCGTCCATATCTCACGCAGCGCCTCTTCTATCGTCTTTAGACGACATTTGCAGCGAAGCACGCAGATACGCGGCCAATTTTTTACGTGGCTCCACATCGACTCACTCTGCTCAGGCCGCTTTTGAGTGAAGAGCGCGTGAGCTCGCTCTCGATTGTCATGGTGTTATTTAACTTTTACTGAATGAGTAAGTTGTTACTAAAGGCACTAATTATTGCTTGGTATTGCTAGAGTCTTAGTTAACGTCGTCTTAATTAGCTCGGACTTATTTGCACGATCTTAAGGAGCAGTGTTTATTCCCGCGATGTGACTCACCATAAAATTCAAAACGTCGCATTTGACATCATCAACGACCGCAGAACTCGCCGCCATCCGTGCAGCACTGCAATTTGTAATAGACCCTTTTCGTAAAAGGGCGCCCCAAGCGCCCTTCACGCGAACTACTCCAATCCACCATGTTTAGGGCGCCGCATCAGACGACACTGTCTGCGACTAGGGTGGCTACTTACTGCGATTGCCGGTGCGCGACGTTTAGTTAGCGTGGCAGTCTGCCCGCGCGTTGTGAATTGTGCCGGAAACGTGTTGCTGAAGATGGTTGAAGGTGCTGTGTTCCGTTGTGTCACCATGCGAGGCTACCGCGACGAGAACAGAAAAGTATACGTGCGACAGACCGATGTAAAGAAACACACGTGTCACATATCTGCGCACAGCGCATGTGTCAAGTCATTATGGTCGTGGAAGCGCTAAGCCGTGTAGTCATTCTGTGAATATTTATGGAAAATGCTCGCCCCCGCGATGGATGACGCGGTATCGACCATCGTGAGCGCGTAGCAGTGGCTTCCGTACTTGACCCTGGCGACGTAGAATTCCGACATCGCCAGTTTAGTGGGCAAATGGGAAGTACGTTGCTGGCTGGCAGCGCGGTTAAGAGTCACGAAGCGTGCGGAATGAAACTCGCAGTCTGTTGGTGTAGCCGGTGCATGGAGTCAGGGCATGATAGCGAAAGCAGCGATGACGCCAAGTCACCGTAGTATATCCGTATTTTGCCAAACAGAAGGCCGCTGCTGGCAGCCAAGTTGTTGTGATGCCTCGGCGGTCCTGACTACACTCAGTTTCACACATCAAGCGCACCACTGTTGAACCTGTGCAAGCGGTCGGCAAAATATATAAATCCGCGTGTCTGCTTTCTGTGGTTTTCGCGGTTGTGAATGCTCGCGTGAGGCGAGCAAGAGCCTCCGCGTGAGGCCTCGATCGCCACCGGCTACAAATGAAATACTGAAACAACTAAGCGTCAGGTGAATGCATTAAAAGCCGCATAACGGAGTTTGTTTATAATTAGGGCACAAACAATGTATTGCTCAGTCTTAAAAAAATTACACCATTTCCCGCTATAGGGGACCTTGAGGCGATGCGAAGCCGGAGCACTTGCACAATCGCGTTCCGTTGGCGTTCGTGGGGCATGCTACCGACCTCCCGTTGTGGAACGCGAAAAGGAACGCTACGCCCGTCTTCTCTTCCCTCTAGCCTGGCCGTTAATTCTCACAAGGCGAGCGGGGAACGCGGTCGACAGGCGTGCGCGATGGGGGCAGCGTAGGAGAGGAGAGAGAGGGGGAGGGGAGGCGCTGGTGCTCATCGCGGCGTTGCGCAGGAGAATTTCGGCATGTCTAGCCCGCGTTTCAGAGCAAGAGTGGAAAGGTGGAGGGGAGAGGGAATGTGGAGAGGGGGATTGGGGAGGGGGAGGGAAAGTGGAGTGGGGAAGGGGAGAAGAGGAGAGGGTGAGTGGAGAGGGTATGCGCATGCGCAGTAAGGGTGGTCACGCCGCACGCCACCACCACCGGATTGAACTCCACCATCAGATACTTCGCATCTAATAAAACTAAATCACAGTGTGGCGGTAAAGACACTGAACTACTTGTTAGCGCAAACGCATTTGTTTTTCTAAGTATCGCTAGCCTCTACAGTGTTGCACATGTTGTATGCCAAACAGTACGCATAAGCGCGCGGAACTGGCCGCTCGAGACTTCCAGTCTCGCGCGTCCACCTCGTTTCGCAGGCCGGCCACCGTTGTGTTCTTCATAGGTGATGCTGCTACAGTTACGTGGATGTAACTCCCCGTCAGCTGCTTTTAGCTCTGACGAGAGATATTCCTCGTTACCGGCTACTGAAGTCTGAGTTGGAGGGGTTATGCGTGCGCCTCGGCGCGGCCGCCGCGTCAAATCGGTCGTCCACCCGGTCGACAGGTCACTCATTACGACGCCGAAGTCAGTTGTACCACCTTTTCAAAGCAAGGCACGGGTGGATTCATTCGCAGAGACTTCGGAGGCGGCGAGGCGCAGCGATGCAGCCGCCTGGCACCACGCACGGGCGCACGTACTTTACACGTACGGATATAGTCACGCCCCCTTGCCCTAAACATGGCGAATTCCATCCCAGAACTCTTTGCAAAATCGAAACTGACGAAAAGCCCACCGTCAGGTGGCGTGTTTATGAAAAGGGTCTATTGAAGCACCTTCGCAAGCTTGGTCCATCTTGTCTGAATCTAAGGCAGATTTTCAGTGTCTTATGTCACCATTTCGTTATGGACCTAATGAGCAGTTAGTCGCTGCTATAATGCTCCTTCGCCACCATGCAATCGAGAAACCACGCAATATAGCGTATCAGTGGATACCGGGTCATTGTGGTATATACGGCAACGACCATGCGGATGAGGCCGCCCGATCTTCACATGAAAGTGACCACTACGCAGATATACAATTCTCCAGAACCGACGCAGCTACAAGACTTCGTTCGCTGGCACGTGAACTCACACTTGCCCAGTGTAACTCGGCTTAATTCACCAACGCTCGCCTACACAGCTTGGATCCCAACCGCCAGCTCCGTCTTCCGTCAGGAATATCGCGAGCTGAGGAGACGCTTCTGTGCCGCCTGTGGCTTGGCGTGGCCTTCACGAATGCCTTCTCCTGTCTGATTGGAATGGCCAACAACTCTACATGCAATTACTGCAGCTGCGAAGAAACTATCTCCCATCTTCTGTGTGAGTGTCCCTGTTTCAGTGCGCCAAGACAAGAACTTTTTAATGCTCTAGATAAACTTGACAATCGCCCTTTGTCGGAACAAAGGGTTGTGGGACATGGCCGAGCCGTCGTCAGCACAGAAGGCTTCAAAAGCATTATTGCGCTTCTTGCGGACAAGTGACCTTAGAGACAGACAATAAGCAGTGTCATATTCTCATTTCCTTTTTTTCCCGTCTCTTTTTTTTCCTTTTCTTGCTCTTCTTTTTTTGTAACATCTCCCTTCTATCATATTTTATTCCCCTTACCCCTTCCCCCAGCACAGGGTAGCCAGTCGGTCTCAGAACTGGCTAACCTCCCTATCTTTCCGCTTGTTTATTCCTTCCTTCCTTCCTTAAAGAGCATGGAGTTAATTAAAAGTCTTATCTTGATCCTAATAAGCATGGTCCTAATTGGCAAGGTCAATTGCTTGCTAGTGTCGTCTCAACCAGCATGGTGTTATTTAGCGCGACCGTAGCATGACACGACTTAACTAGCGTAGTTTTAGCATGTCCTGGCTTAATTAGCAAGGTCTACCATCTGATTAATCAGCTAATCAGCCAGGCGGACGTGTTTAGGGAGCGAGCAAAAGATGAAGAACAGGACGAAGAAAGTGCATGCCGGCCGAGGAACGCGTTAGACGTTTAGTGTACCCGATTAATGTTCTAGTACACTATAATTAGAAGGTAGAGACCGATCATGATGATGTCAGTTTCTGGTTACTTCGCACGTCCTAACAGAATTGTAAGAGCACCGCTGTAAAAAAAGTCAGTTTCGCCCCAAGGGCGAAGCAATGAATGCCGTAGAAAGAAATTGGAATGTCGCACGAAGAACGAGAGGCAGCTCGATACTTTCAGCGCGCCGCTGAACACAAAGAAGGACGCCCTAAAAGAACGCACAGGCATGCACAGGGCAAGCGTGAACTAACAACTGTCACAACTGTTACGTCTTTGTGCTTGAGCAAAGCGCTGCAAGTGTCGACAATAGAGAGTTTGAGAATTGGGGTCACAAGAAGCTTGGGCACCAAGGAGCTTGCGAGCTACCAGGGCGCATGCGCAGAACCCAAGCTACTCTTGGGCTTTTGTGCTCGCGTTGGCCCAACACGCAAGAATCGAAAACTATACTCGCGGACAACTTTTCGTGGCAATGAAGCGAAGGCTACAGAGCCACAATGAACGTATTCTACCGCTAATGAATGTAATCCTACAATTGCGTCCATATTTTCTGCGTGAGATATATAAAATACCCCTTCATTTTCTACATGTAGCTTTTTGAGGCGGAACGCAGTACACACAAGCGAGATATTTGCATTTCTTTTACTTTACACGTTGTCACTTTGCGTTTTTGCGTGCGTGAAAAAGTCGCGCCTTTTACCCGTACCTTAGACGACAAGCAGCGTTTGCGTCGAAATGTAGCGCTAGCCATCACTTTGCACGGCGTGACGAGACGCTCGCCAAACCGGACTACTTCGCGTAGCAGTACGTGTGCACACGGCTCCGCCCCCGTAGCTTTCCCTTCATTGCCAGGAAAAGTTGTCCGCGAGTATAGTGTGGGTCCCCAGGACATCTTGGGTCACCGTGAGACTATGCAGACGCCGCGCGGGCCACGACGCTGTAAGGTCCGCGTCTCGCATGAATTTAATTTCGCCACGTGTGGCGGCTCGTGCGTTTGCACCAACGCAGCTTGCGTTTGACCCAAGTCTCGAACTCTGCAGATCTTCCGAACGCAAGAGCCGCCTACCCAACGCAGCTTGGTGACCCAGTGTCTTGGGTCCTCAATTCTCAAACTCTTTTTTTAAACTGCGGCGCTTGGAGTGACCCCCGGCATTTCCTGCCACACGGGGGCGTATGGTGCAAGGCGTGCCTAGAGTCACTAGAAAAATTTCAGAGTATCGCATCTGTTTTCCGCGCGCCGCCGCCGACGCGATTGGCTTACTCGCATCACGAGACCTCTCGCCGCCATATCCCTTCCAAGCGCTTTGGGTGCAGGCGCGTTGAATGCAGAGCGCGGCCGGACATTTAGCAGTACCACGGTCCCTAGAAGTTCTTCGTCGCTTTTTTAAACGCGTCATGCAGATGCCAGAGAGTAGCTCACCAGTAATCGATATCGCTGGTGAGCTACTCCGGGAATTTCGTATATTTTTGAATTCCTTGTGGGAAACATTAACGTCAAAGAGCGTCGTTGTACTTACGTGGCTGCATAGTTGGCCGCGGAATGAATTCGCCCCCCTCGAAGAACACTCCTTTCTGCTGTGAACTACACAAACTTTGCTGGAAAAGATGTCATGCAACAGGATACTTCACCTTTACGGTTCGCTATGTTCAGCGATATTGAAAACTACATACCTTTCTATTTGCTTGGCTGTTTATATCTCTATCTGTTGAACAGATTGTGCATGCATTTCGAGTTATAAGTGTGTCACGCACGAGAGCGAAATCGAAGACTTATTAAAATAATAACTGTTTCCTGTGTACCTTGAAGGCAATTGTCGCGTGATCATTTGCCACTGCGCAAAACTGAAGCGTGGAACTCTGTTGATAAACTTGATATAAGGCAATGTTATTAAGCGTATTTTATTTTTAAAAAAAATGTTGCTAATGCTGCATTGTGCCGAGCGCACCCTTACAATACTGTTTAGTGGGTGAGAAATGGTCACAGCAAAAAAGAAAAAAAAAAAAACGGCTTATCCTCCCACGCATTGAGGGAATCGACTTCATGCGAGCCCTAGCTCGTATACACATACCGTGTTGCAGTAGCATGCGCATTAAAAATTTTCGAGATGTGCTATTTCTGATACAAATAACATAAAGCACTGCGCCGCGGAAGTTTTAACAAGAGTGCATTACGAAAAACAAGTTGAAATTAAAAGCAGTGCAGAAACCGAATCCCAGCTGTTTACGCGCTGGCAACGCCAAAAAAAAAAAAAAAACAACTTTGTCGGAACGCACTGTAACTACTGTAACGTTGGGAATATTAAGGAGACAAAAAATAGGAAATGAAACAACTGAGTAGTGACGTCAATCATTTTTGATGGCCTATTTTCTACGTATCTGTTAGGAAATGACAATGTATTCGCAAAATAAAAAGCACCTTACCTACCGCACGCCGATTCGCCCGTGCGTTCGGCTGCTGGTGTTCCGAACTGAGACAAATACTTCACGCACAACTTCCACTTACCGTACACACACCGCTTCTATTACAGATAACACCCAGCTGAACAGCAAGCATCGTGCGCAAGTAATGTATGCGTCAGCGATCAGTCGAAGGACGCGATGCTGAATGTTCTCGATGTTCGATAATGTTCTCGAATGCGCTATGAAGTGAACCTGAACACCGACTGCAAAGCTAGCGCAAACAGTCGACGTTCACCAAGTGTCGAAATAAAGGGCATCTCGTACGGTCATTACGCTAATGCAACTATACACCTCCGGACCTTGCGAACACACCCGGCCTTGAAACGAAAAGAGACCGATGAAGCCACGAAGAGAGTTCGCGAGCACATGGCAACATTCGCCGCACGTTTCATTAGCTACACCGCTTACCGCGCAGTCGAGTCATGACTGTCGATGACTCGAAATCAGTCTTGGGCAGTAACTAGTTACTAGTAACGCGTTACCGGTAACTAGTTACTTTTTTCAGTAACTTGTAACTGTAACTAGTTACTTTTAAGTTAGAGGAACTTGTAACTGTAACACTGTTACTTTTTTCGCAGTAACTCTAACGGAAAATACCGTTACAGTTACTTCTGTCTTTATGAAAAATTATCCAACAGCAACACGTTTTCGAACTTTCTTCTTTACCATATATCCTCTCCACCCCTCAACTTTCCAGAGTAGGGCTCCCCTCGCAGTTTAGGAGAGGAGTTGACTAAGCGTATTATCTTCCCTGCAGAAGGCCGAGGTTGGAGGTCTGTCATTAACGCAACATGTAAATCAATCGTGGTTCAACTGAACAGCCTGCTAAGTTCGCGTCCGTTTTTTTTTTCAGCATATATGTAAGGAAGAAGATGGCAAAGAAGACGCAAGGGTACAGTTCTTAGAGGGCGAAAAAGAAGAGGAACGAAAATAAACAGTAATGGCGACCGTATTGGATTCGTGATTCCTCGGTGTCGTTACAATTTTGGCGCAGTCTACTGCAGGATCCTGGGCGCCTGAACAGCTCCGATTTTCCGACGACCATGCGTGTCGGCGTCGCTGCAAGATGTGTCAAGACGGTGAGCGTTGCATGCTGCGTCTATGGTGGAAAGTCGATCTGTCCGCGTGAGCTCTGACTGTTAGGCGACATATCGCCAATTCTCGAAAGAAGATATGAATTGCGAGGAACTTAAAGCGGCCATCGCGCATACTGGCCGGCTCCATAGTGAAGATAGACTACACGAAACCGGACTGACAAAAGAGGTGATTGCTAAAACAGACAGCCCGTTAAGAGGCAAAGATATTTTCCAAGATATAATCAAGCTGCAGGAAGAAAATAGCAAGCGGCAACAACATCTGTTGGAGCTTATACTGCACACAGGAGTTGACCGATCTCTGAAACCACCTTTGGAAGTAACTAAGCCAGAGATCTACGATGGATCATCATCAATGAATGCTCAGGCCTGGCTTGACTTCTACGAATACGCATGCGAGCAAAATTTTTGGAATCACGATCGCGACAAAATAATGCACATGCGATTCTACCTGGGAGGCGTTGCGAAGACCTGGCATGACATCCGAGCAACAGAGAAGGCAGGACATCCTTGGGCGGACTGGAGGCAGAGCTTTCTAGCGATATTCTGTGAAAGCAAGTTTCGAAGTTGGGACCGTGCAATAGCCTTGAGGTACCTCTCTGGTCCTGTTACGAACTATTTTTTCGAGAAGTGGAGGCTATTGCATGCGGCGGACTCTGCACTCTCCGACTCGTCACTTGTGTGCCTCATCACGTTGGGACTTAATGAATGCATGCAGCGCCATGTTCAGCTTGGAACACCACGAACGCCTGAGGAGCTACTGCAGATTATGAAGCTGTTGTTCGTTCAAAAGCGACGGTCTTCGGCAAGAGAAGTGACCACCGCTGAAATGTTTCCAGCACCTGGATGGCCAGACCCATTCAGCGAACCCGAGCCGTCTACGAAAAACACAAGGCAGACGAAGAAAAGGAAATTTACCAAAGGATGTTCTGACGACCCTTCGTCCCAAGCATACGAAAAGATTTTTCTCACGGACCGCGCCAAGCTAATATACGTGCCTGCGCAAGTAAATGGTAAGGATGTGAAAGCTCTAGTTGACAGTGGAGTGTCAATCACTGTCATTAACAAGGACGCGATTCCTCGGCTAACTATAAGAAAAGATTGTCCCGTCATCGTGTACGGCTATGATGGCAGGAAACAACTGTATGATGAATGGACAGAGATCTTGATTACGTGTCAGGGCAAGAGTACGACTGTGAAAGCACTGGCCCTTCACGGAGTGAAGTATCAACTTCTTTTGTCCCGCCCGGTAATGCAAGAATTGCGTTTGAATCTATATTGGGATGGACAAGTTACCACACATGATGATCGCCTGCTGACTACCTTTACAGCCGTTGCCGAAAACCCCCGCAAGCCCACTGCCGCAGAACCCGTCACACGCATGTATCCCGAGTTACTTTGTGTAGGCGGATACCCGAAGGCGACCACTAAGTTTGAAGTACCATTGGAGCTCCGAGATACGTCCATAGTGAAGCGGAAGGCTTACAACATGTACAGAGAAAAGAAGTTGTGGCTGAAGGCAGAGCTACAGAAAATGCTTGATGCCGGTGTCATACGCCCTTCTACGTCTCCTTTTGCTTCACCGATAACTATTGCACCAAAAGAGGACGGAACATTTCGTCTCTGCACCGATTACAGGCAGATAAACAAGCAGACTGACCTTTTTCTCTTTCCAATGCCACATATTGACGAAATAATCAATGAAACCGGAGGTTGCAAAGTGATTTAGCGTCTCGACCTTTGCAAAGGCTTCTGGCAAGTACCTCTGCAAGAAGAAACGAAGAAGTTTTCGGCATTCATTACGCCATTTGACGTGTATGAGTACAACCGGCTGCCATTTGGTTGGAAAAATTCTCCAGCCTGGTTTCAGAAGATGATGAACAGTATTTTGAAGCCATACTTGGGAGTCTTCTGCAACGTTTATATTGACGACATTATAGTGTACTCAAGATCAAAAGAGGAGCACTCTGGACATCTCGGGAAAGTGTTACAAGCCCTTAGTGACGCGGATCTCAAGATCAATGAGAAGAAAAGCGAGTTCTTTAAGTCGAAAGTGGTTTTCCTTGGAAGAGTGTTCGACGGAACCACCAAGAGCACCAAACAGGAGTCGGTTCAAAGGATCGCAAAGCTCACGAAGCCACATGACATTCACTCACTTCGAGTTTTTCTTGGACTCGCAGGCCACTTCAGGAGTTTTATTAAAGATTTCTCCAAGATGACGAAGTGCTTGACGGAGCTCACGAAGAAACAAGTGCCTTTTGTTTGGACCGAAGATTGCGAAAGGGTTTATCAAGAACTTGTACGTCGTATATCATCGGACCCTATTCTTACTCTACCGGACTATAGTTTACCTTTCGAGATGAATACGGACGCTTCCAATTATGGTACAGGGGCGGTTCTGTACCAAAGAGACCTCAGTTCACCTCCAGCTCAACAGCTTAGGGTTATAGGATACTACTCCTACACCTTCAACCCTACACAGCAGAATTATTCCACAACTGAGAAGGAGGCTCTTGCTGTTTTAATGGCTGTGCGCTACTTCCGATCATACATCGACGGAAGAAAGTTTTCATTATACACGGATCACCAAGCATTAACGCACCTGTTGAATATGTCGGAGCCAAGGGGAAAATTGGCCCGCTGGGTCAATGAACTTCAACAGTACGATTTTGACGTCTTCCACCGTGAAGGTAGCCATCTTACTGACGCCGACGCCCTGTCTCGGTTGGCGGTCGAGATCCCGCATGGAACAGTTAACTTGACGAGATTATGGGAAGGGTATGAAAGTCTGCACTTCAAGGATGGCAAGTTCGTCGTACCAGACACACTGATTCCGAAAGTGCTTCACTTATATCACGACAGCCCCGAATCAGGTGGTCATGATGGCTTCTGGCGAACGTACAACAAGCTTCTCAAACGGTTCACATGGACAAACATGAAAAAAGACGTCGAAGCCTATGTCAAGTGGTGCCACTTGTATCAAGTGAATAAAGCGAAATACCGGCCTCGACCCGACGAGCTCGTCTTGCCAAACCATTCGGACAAACCCTTTGAAGTCGTCCACGTGGACTTTGCGGAACTGAAAAAGAAGAGTTCCGGGGTTCGCAAGACACAGTCTTTCTTGATTGCCATAGATCAGTGCACCAGAATGGTAGCGGCACGTCCTGGACGAGAAGACACGAACAGCGTTATCGCCTTGCTTGACCGAGCGATATTCTCACCGCTGAAAGTCGTCATATCTGATAATGGACCCGCATTTTTAAGCAAGAAACTTCAACAGTGGGCAGATAGCCGTGGCATTACACTACGCCGTTGCGCTCCATTTCACCCGCACGCCAATGGAATGGCGGAAAGGGTTATACGTGACATCAAGCAATTCATGTCCATGTACCCAACGTTTAAAGGCGGATGGAAGTGCTGCCTAGAAGCGGCTGTGGCCCACCACAACAGAACACACACTACGAGTCTTGGCTGCAGCCCGCATTTTGCTGCCTATAGCGAAGTGCCCATACTGCCAGCCGACAAAGAACTTAAAATCGATGATCAACTGCAATTGTTTGAACACCGAAAAACCAACCAGGAACAAAGGAGATACCGAAAGGCGATGAAACTCCAATTCGACAAGCGACACCAAGGACACAAGCCGGATATTGGACTGAATGATCTTGTGCTCGTGCGGAAGGGTCTGCCTGGTAGCGACACAAGAATTCTTGGACCGTTTAAAGTCATAAAAATATCGGTACAGCAAGGTGTGCTAAAGACCATTGGCTACCTCAATGACGGACATCTTGAATTCGCCGCTACAAGCAACGTTCTTCGGTATCACCCCAGGAGGGGTGACGACAAACAACGGGGGGAGTGTAAGGAAGAAGATGGCAAAGAAGACGCAAGGGTACAGTTCTTAGAGGGCGAAAAAGAAGAGGAACAAAAATAAACAGTAATGGCGACCGTATTGGATTCGTGATTCCTCGGTGTCGTTACAATTTATATCCTTTTCGTCACTTGAGCATCTAGCTATGTTCTTGGTGTACAGGTGGAGGAGCTTTAGGATGCCATGTTTATAGTCTCCCTCGTCTGAGGCTCCGAGCTAATCGTGTTTGACAGGTGGCTAGAAAACAGCAGAACGCGAAACGGCTAAGGCCAGAAATTCCGTGAACTAGCGAAGCGATATTTTAAAACTTCTTTGTAACTGGTTGTAAAATGTTTACTCCGACTTAATGCAACAATTATTAACAAAATGACAGACGTTTCACCCCCAATGCAGGTGGCATCCTAAGAAAGAAAAAAAATGAGCCGAGGTCAACCAGTCCACTAGTCACACATGTCGTTGTAAATGTCCAGTGAAGGGCCGCGGCTGTTTTTGCAAGCCGCGGCGAATGAACCACGATTCCAGGAGTTGCTTTTCCCCCACCTTCGTTCACAAACCGGCGTCGTCGCATTGTTTAGGTCAAAGCTATGACCTGTCATCCAGCAGTGCTCAACAAGCTCGGTCTTAGAACGCGTTGCATGGGCTGCTTTAGCGACATTCCGCTTGAGTTCTTTAGGCCTCGTTGGTCATTTCCTGCCCGTTTCGCCGATCCCCGCATCGCACTTTTAGATACCGCCATGATCATCCGCAGGTGTGCAGTCTTAGGATTTCGTGAACACACGTTGTCATGTTCCAAGGTATAATAACGGGACTTAAAAACGGTTTTATGCCCAGCGGACCGGAAGCTCTCCGAACAGGGTCTGACACACCTTAAACATATGGAGCAGACACAATGGACGTCGTAACCACTCGTGATGCACTCCCCGCTGCTCTTCGCATGCGCTTCTGGGTATAGTTAATAAACGTCTTAGGATATACTGCCGTCGTTCCAGTACATCAACCATGTTTTCCACTTCAAGTAAGAGGCGTTCAAAGTGATTGCTGGTGTTGGGCCCCCTTTTATGTTTCCTTCGTCTAGGGTTTTACGATGTGCAACCCTTATTAAATAAATTCTATAATTTGATTTGTGATCTATTGTTTTATACAGTAACGGAAAAGTAACGACGTTACTTTTGCACAGTAACTGTAACTGTAACAAGTTCCTTTCGGAAACTCTGTAACTGTAACTGTAACAGAGTTACTTTTTTGGATTAGGTAACTGTAACTGTAACACTGTTACTTTTCACTGGTAACGTGCCCATGACTGCTCGAAATCACTTCTGTATCCTTTTGAAGAAACACACACACACATATCGCAGTTACGCCGAGCGTAACACGGCATCGAGGCGAAAAGATCGGTCACTTCTCAACACACGCTACCAACGCGCCGGACGGTCCGGAAGGGATATGGCCGCCGCCGCCCAATGTTGCCCGCGTGCAGCCTACCTTTGCGGTACTCTGAAATTTTCCAGTGACTCTAGGCGTGCCTGGTGTGCCTGGAGTGCCCGGTGTTTTTTTAGGGGCGAAGCTCCTTAAGGCGGCACCCGTTCGTCCCTCGTAGTCGTAGTCGTAGTAGTCGTAGTGCGTAACCAGTCTTACGCTTTGACCTCCAAGGTGGTGCCGGTGGGAGATTTTTCCTGTGCGTTGTTGAACAATAAAAAATTCGCACCGTGCGCGTTAACTAAAAGCCGAATTCTTCTGTCTCTCATTCCCCATTAGCAGCCATTGGCATGTTCCACTAGGAAACGTTAGTAGAAGTAGAAGTGTAAGTGTTAGCTAAAAGCCGACTTCTTCTGTCTCTCATTCCCATTAGCAGCCATTGTTTACCTCCAAGGTAGTGCCTGGTGAGATTTCTCCTGTGCGTGAATAAACAATAGAAATTTTGTTCAAAACGCCGTTGATTGATGAAATAAACCAACGAAAGACGCCAGATGTTTTGTAAAAGCAAAACGAAAGAACGCCAGATGTTTCTAAAGCAAAACGAAAAGACGCCAGCTGCTTAACGAAAGACGCCAGATGTTTTCTAAAGCAATGGTTTTCTAAACAATGAAAATTCACAGCGTACATGTAAAATTAAAGTGAGCTGCAAGTCGTCATAACTCATCGAACCTTTAGTATAAACGCGCCCGATCTCACGTCGGTGATGATGTACTGGGCAGAATTCACGGAAGATTCACGGTTTACCGATGAACCTCCGCAGCTTCGCCCACTCATCATCATTCACTCCGTGGATATGCTGTGATTTTTTTCTTCCACATCTCGAGTGGGTACAGAAAAGGGCCACTTTGACGTGCGCGTCTCAAGGGCATTTTTCAAAGTGAAAGAAAAGTAGGAGCGTTGCGTGATAGCAAACATGCTCAAGCTCCTGCGACGTTTGGTTACCACCAGTGGCAAATGGTGTATATAAATAGCTTGTCCTTATTAGATTTGAAAGCATCTTATGCTCTGGGCAGTGTCCGTTCTGCGGCGTGCGCACCCATATTGCGCATGCGCGAACTCTCCCCCCTCTCCTCGCGTGAGCACGAGGAGTTGAGAAGAGGTGGCGTGAGCGCTGCCTCCTCTTCGTTTCTCCTCTCCCATTTCTCTCTCTCCGCCACAGCTGTGCGCTCGTATAAAATCTGGCGCGCTCGCTCCCGTTGCACTCTCCTTCGCAACGGCACTATGGACGCTCGCGAAGCTGAACGTAAACGGCAACGCCGGCAAGCGTTGCACACTCCTTGACAACGGCGCTATGGATGCTCGCGAAGCTGAACGTAAACGGCAACACCGGAAAGCTAATCTCGAATTTGCGAGGTTGCGAATATGGAACACTCTTTTTTGTGCCTGTTGGCGTCACGTAGCAGGTGATCTTTTTTACGAGCCGGCAGATGACCAATAATCCCTCGCATACTTGTACTTATCGCTTATGGAAGTGGTGTTCCACACTCGCCCCAATGGCTGCGATCGGCGCTAAGACTCCTAGGCTAAATGCACATTATGCACCCCATAAAGTGGAGGAGAGGATGACCGCCGCCGTAGCCCAGTGGTAGAGCATCGGAGGCGTTATTCGAAGGTCGCAGGTTCGGTCCCTGCCGGCGGCAAGTTATCTTTTCGTCCACTTACTTTCCTCGCATTTATATTCTAATTACTACAAATAACACGCCCTATACTTTCCTTGGCAATATTGTCTGTTAGTTCTCATTATTAAAGTTTGTATGGACATTTGAAGGATCCATACAATGCGAAGGAGAGAAATTGGAGCGTGCTGCTGCTCACACCTGTGTAGTTCGGACAAGCGGCGTTGACGCAGAGGTGTCTCGCTGTATAAAGAGATCCTGGGATCTCGACAGCATTGGTACCTACAATAGGTGACTATCAGAACGATGTTCTGAAGCGATTCATCTAAGCAGTCCATTACAAGAAAGGAAGATATGAAGTTCCACTTCTTGGCTGCCGCTTACTACGATTCCAGCGAACAACCGAGCAGTTGCAGAGCGCCGACTTTACTATGGTGCCCGAGCGAATGGAAAAATGCAATGCGATCAGGCAATACGAAGCTGACGGACGTGCCTAAAGAAGTCCTTTAGAAAAAACGATCCAGGCGGCAAGTTTTGCTACATGCCTCATGGATGACTTCTATGTCGATGAACTTGTCACTGGTTGTCATCGTCACAGGACTCTTTTCGAATGTTTTAAGAAGCAAATACTACCGTTATCGGCGCCGGAATGAAACTACTCGAAGGGTAGACTTATGCGACACCATGCAACAAATAATTACACAATGTTTAGTGACACATTTGGAAGCTGGTTTTACAAAACTCCTTGGCCTCTTGCGGTACATGAATAGCGCCAGAGTTCGACTGAACATTTAGTCCACTCCAATGTTTCTTCAACATAAGGAAGATTCCCATCAGAATTGTGGCTCAGACAACTTCTGGTATTTGCGATTCTCAAAGGTGGCTATCTACCTGTCTACACCTGAAAGTCTGGAAGACCCCAGGACACATAACATTTCTCCTTTTGTGGGTTGACAGGCAGCTTGTATCGTATCACTTATGGAAGTGGTGGCTGCGTGAATATTTACTTCTACGTCATAGTCTTAATTCCAAATAGGTAGGAACTAGCCGGGGTATTGAACATGGAGATGCAGTGATTGTCCACAATGACAACGTCCCTAGAATGTTTTAGAAAACAGTAATATTCAGGGAATATATGAAGGGTAGAGATGGGGTGGTTCATGCATGTAAAATACGTTTCAAAAAACACTCATACGTTGTGTGGCCTTTTCAACGACTGTATTCCCGTGAATCCTCCCCTCAGACCATGAATTGTGTTAAAAGAAGCACGTTAAAAAATGTTTGTTAAAAGAAGCGCGTTGGTAGCAAGCAGTCGCCATTAAACTGTCACCAGATTTCACTAACGTCTCATACATGCAAACTGTTAAAGAACCTAATCTTTAAGCATATCATGGGGTTTCTTGAAAATAATAACATCCTGAGCGATGCTCAGCATGGTTTTCACCAAAGTTTTAGTACAAATCAGCTTGTAGAATTCTCGTATGGCATTTCACATGCTCTTGTCTCTGGATGCCCAATTGATGCAGTTTTCATCGACTTTTCAAAGGCATTGGACACTGTTACATATTAAATGCTTCTACATAAATTTCGCGCTATTCTTAACAATGTTTCCTTAGTTGACTGGACAGCTAGCTTTTTAAACAACCGTTTTCAGTATGTTTCGTTCAATTCCTCAAACTTGTGTGTACCAAATCTGTCATCCGGTGTCCGCCAGGGTTCAGTCCTGGGTCCACTTTTGTTTTTCTAGTTCATAAATGCTTTGCCGAATTTTGTGTCCGCCAAACATCCGCCTATACGCCGACGACTGTGTACTGCCAAGTGTAATAATTCGAATGATGACCACATGTTGCTTAATGATTCTTTTGCACAATTTCACAGATGGTGCGAGAAATGGCAAATGAATATAAACTGTTAAAAATAGGCACTCTTTCCTTCTGTAAACGTACCTCTGTTTCTCAGTTGAATTGCTCTTTCAATGGCTGCTCTCTAAAACGTGTGTCCGATTACAAGCAGTGCTGGGCAATATCGAAGATACATGTATCTTAGATACTATTTTAGATACACTTTGTGTATCTTGTATCTGCATCGCGTTACGTCTCGCAAGACGTGTATCACTATCTGTATTTCCGACACATTGAAGAATTGAAGAATGTATCGTGTATCTTAACATACGAGATACTGCGATCGCAACCCCACCGTGCGAAAGAATAAACGCTGACTGAACTCCGCTTCTCAATCTGATACTGTTGGCACTAAGCCACCAGAATTAAACTAAGGTCAGTGAAAGTTTTTTTATTTTTCCGCCAGAGGTTTCAAGCGAGGGCAGGCGATGAGCTCTGAGCGTCCCTATTGATGGAGCAGAATCACGTGGTAGCGCTCGCGTCTCGACAGACAAGCGCGCAAGCGTCTGCGCTCAGCCGACCTTTCGTTTTTCTCGTTTTTTTTTTCTTTTAACACGCAAGTGTTTTACGCCGGGGTCCACCAAGACTTTCATGACGTATTTCCGTCACGGAAATACGTCAGCAAAATGAACGCCATCATATGGCAAAGAAAAAAAGATTCTAAGGTTCCGCTGACTGGAGGCGAACCCAGGACTTATCGGTCCGCGACAATGGCTGGCGGGCGTTTAGCCGACTGAGCTACCGCCAAACACATAACGGAGGTTACATGAACGCGCCTTTTATCTTTGACACTTTCCTCTCACAGTGATCTTTCATGAATGGATCAATGTTATGAGCGTCCCCTTTTAACGGGGTGGTGACATGCCTGCCACCAGGCTCAAAAACAAAAACAAAAAAAATCACAGCATATCCACGGAGTGAATGATGGTGAGTGGGCGAAGCTGCGGAGGTTCATCGGTAAACCGTGAATCTTCCGTGAATTCTGCCCAGTACATCATCACCGACGTGAGATCGGGCGCGTTTATACTAAAGGTTCGATGAGTTATGACGACTTGCAGCTCACTTTAATTTTACATGTACGCTGTGAATTTTCATTGTTTAGAAAACCATTGCTTTAGAAAACATCTGGCGTCTTTCGTTAAGCAGCTGACGTCTTTTCGTTTTGCTTTAGAAACATCTGGCGTCTTTCGTTGGTTTATTTCATCAATCAACGGCGTTTTGAACAAAATTTTTATTGTTTAATCACGCACAGGAGAAATCTCACCAGGCACTACCTTGGAGGTAAACAATGGCTGCTAATGGGAATGAGAGACAAAAGTCGGCTTTTAGCTAACACTTACACTTCTACTAAGGTTTCCTACTGGAACATGCCAATGGCTGCTAATGGGGAATGAGAGACAGAAGAATTCGGCTTTTAGTTAACGCGCACGCTGCCAATTTTTTATTGTTCGACAACGCACAGGAAAAATCTCCCACCGGCACCACCTTGGAGGTCAAAGCATAAGACTGGTTACGCACTACGACTACTACGACTACGACTACGAGGGACGAACGGGTGCCGCCTTAAGGAGCTTCGCCCCTAACAGAACGCGCCGTTGCTACGACCGTCCCATTCGGTGCGTTTGAAATAGCAGTGTAACCACGTAAACGCTTTAACACACCGCGAGATAGTAGTTTTAGCCCAAGCCTCACTCATAGCATCCATCCATATCGAAGAATAGCTCTCCGACGGTCGCCTGGCTGTCGCACCGCGTTCCCCGCTCGCCCTGTGAGATTTCACAGCCAGGCCAGAGGGAAGACACGACGCGATTTGCATTTCTCTTCGCGTTTCACGGCGTTTTGAAGCAGTGCATATGGAGTATCAGTGTTTAATATGTGCTCGTTGATGCCATCTTTGCGCGGGATTCACCATATGCGGCGTCCAGCTACCGCAAGGTTTGAATCATGATCATGGGTGTTAGTCGTCGGTACGGACATGTGCCACTAGGCGTCAACGTGACTACGTCCACATCAAGCGGTGCTATATATGCCAAACAACGGTAGGCATTGTAAAAGCTCTGATATACCAATATGCTATAAACAATAAACTACTTCTGTGACGACACGTTTAACTTTCGTGTTATACGAATTCCTATGACAGAGGGATCAGCCATTTTTTAGTGGTGTCAGTGCCATGACACTTGGCTCTTAGCCACTGTCATGCATTCCAATGTGTGCGGCGTCTTTCGCACACATTCTGATGCATCTGTAGTGTCCTTATCAAAGTTTCTCTTGCGTTGTGCTTCGTTACGAAGGCAGAAGAATGCAAGAACGGGGTTGCTTTGCGTTTCATGGATTTCACACATCAGCGACTTGAAGAACGTCGTGGATGTAAGTTTAACTTATATATATGCAATGAGATTGACTTGTATGCAAATAACATTCTAACATCTATAGAACCACCGGTACCGATGCTGCATCTAACAGAACAAACATTCAACTAACAGAAGCTACCTTGGCGTACATCTCTTTCTCTTTTATTCAATGAGTTGTTAAAATCAATTTGATTGTTAGCACAAGCTCTTTCTAAGCTGTCTTTTTCCATCCCATGCATTACAATGTGTCGCTACTGTTTTTTTGCGGTTTGCTTACTTTAATATGTCTTTAACGTGCTGACCAGATAAGCTTTCTGCTTTATTCTTACTCTTAAAGGGCCCCTCACCAGGTTTGACAATTTTGAGCTAACGAGCGCAATGCATACACTGCGCGTTCACGATCACGTCTGCCAAAATTTGCAAAGCTACGCGCCGCGGAAATGGGTCAAATTTCAAGGTGAACGCTGCTTGCCCTTCCTCTCGCGGGCGCGCGCTTTAGAGATTGAGGGGATTACGTACATGAGAAAATGGCCCTACGTAGATGGTAGTGCTGTGACGTCGCTCCTCTACGTAGACGACTGTGCTCTGACGTCGCCAGCAGTAGCACGTGACGCTGCGATAAATATTTGACACGACATGTGTAGTTTGTGTAATTTGTTGCCTGAATAGATTAATAAAACTTGAGAGAAATAATGAGACACACAAAGGGAATGTGTGCGTCTTTTTCATTTTTTTTCGTGAATTGCAGCGAGATGCGGGGCTAATGTGCCTCCCTTTCCCATGCGTTCGTGCCCCGCGGTTAGCGCATCGAGCAGACGCCAGCCCTGGAAACGAAAGTAATGTTCTGGCGTGTTCGAGCACTCATTATGCTCGTTTATTCTACCGCGTCAAAGTAAACGTAATGCGGCACTGGCTCATGATACCGCCACTCTCGTGCCCGTACAAATGTCTCAACTTTCATGACCGTCCCGCAGAAACATGCAGTACACCACAGAGAACGCCGACAAAACGCCCATGGCCGCTACATTAAAAAAAATGGTAGCGGCCGTGCAACGCCGCTCGCGTGCTCGGGCTGGCTCGGGCACGTCATGCGCACGTGACCATGCATGCGCATGACGTGTTCTTGCGTATGTGTCAAGTGAAGAGGGCAGGGAAGGGATTTGGCTTGCGAAGGCTACACGGGGCGAGTGGCAAGGGTTTGAAAGTCGCCTCCTCGCATCATGGTTTCGCGCCGCTACAAATTATTGTTTTTCTCAGCTCGTAATGCACCGATTCGAAAAATTCTTGCGGCATACTGCTCTTCATTCGGCACACAACAACTTCCAGCGTCTAACTAAAATTTGCTAAGTGGCCTGGTGAGGGGCCCTTTAACTGTCCGCGTCATTTTGCTACTGTTTGCATACATATATTCCACTTGAGTTTACTGTTATGTCAAGGCGATGTTGACGACAAATATATAGTACTCTGCGTGTGCCTGGAGTAACGAAAATTCTGCTTACTACATAGTAATACAGCGAAATTGAGTTGGCAATACAATAACGTAAGTTATTAGGAGCCATCTTACAAATATTGGCAAAGGGACTGGAGATACATTGTTCTACCAAATGCTCCGTTTTTCTCATTAGCGTCCCAACGAGTGGTTTCGCGCTATTTTCTATAGGCACTAAATTTTCTGTGGTCTTACCTTCAATGCTTAATTGCCACACTTATTAGGGGTTACCCGTCCCAGTGGTTCTGGTGCTTAAATGCGGATGCGAAGGTCGCGGCGGCCGTATTTCGATGGAGGCAAAATGCTAGAAGCCTGTGAGCTTCTGTTTAGGTTTTAGAACCCAAGGTTATCGAAAATTTCGGAGCCTTCCGCTACGACATCTCTCACCATGATATCGTGGTTTTTGGACGAAAAACGCAACAATTATTATTAGCTCTTGGGGGTGCCACCTGTGTCGGTTTCTGTACTTATTCACTGTGTTTGATGCCGAACCGCTTATCGATTTTACTTATATATATTTGTTTTTTAGGCTTCCGAAATACTTTGAGCTACTGATTACCAGGTAATTGGAAATATAAAAGTGGCAATATATTGGGAATAGCGGCGGTCGGCGCTTTGTGCAACTGTACAATACGTCTGAGACGTTTCTGGGCTGCATATGTTCTCTCGTAGAAGAAAAATTATTAGAAAATTGCGCATTACTCAGTACGTCGTAAGGAACGCTTTCCACCAGGAAATAAGTAGAATGTAAAGGTGACTGCAGTTTTATGTCCTCTACGTTAATACGATGCGATGTCGCTGCCAGCTTTCTTCTTCTGTACACCTGCCTCGTGATCCGGTATTGCGAAAACCACAATACCCTTACAGGCAAGGTAGAACACGCAGTGCTATTTGCACCACGTGCGGATGCTTCTTATTGAAGTTCTTGTAATTAGATGGCAACCCACAAGCTCATCGGCAAGCAGAGCAGCCAGTGCCACCAATTACAAAAGCGACAAGCAAAAAACACAATCAGCGAAGCGTATAAAAATCTGTCGTGCTAAGCAGCTAAAGGAGCGCCAATAAGTTGTTTCGGAATGAAACTAATAAACCTTGGGCAAGAAATACAAAGCCTTTGAGATACTAACAGGCATTTAATTCAAATGAAACAATTTCGGTCGCAGTGAATAAATTTTCAAACGAACATTTTGGTTCATAGACGTTTAGTGTGACATTGTAGATATATATAATAACAAATTTGCGAATGTGTCGAAGTATCTTAACATACAATTGGAATGTATCGTATCGGATACAATCAGTGTTGTGGTATCTTGTATCCGTATCTCAAATACTTCTTGCCTGAGTATCTTGTATCATATCGCGATACAATTTCAAAGTATCTTTGCCCAGCACTGAATACAAGTACCTAGGCTTCATCTTCACACCCAACATGTCTTGGTCCAAACATATCAAATAGACGTGTAATAAAGCCTTAGAGAAACTGGGCTATCTAAATCGTACGTTGAAATATTCTCTACGGGATACAACATTGCTAACATATAAATCACTCATCCGTCTGATCCTCAAATATGCCTGCCTCGTATGGAACCTTCATAGAGTATTGGACATGAACACACTCGAATACGTTCAAGAAAAAGTCATCCGTTTCATTTTCCGCCGTTACGACTGGAATTTCTCACCCTTAGCTCACCTTGCTACGCTAGGTCTACAACCCCTGTCCGAGCGACGAGATCTAGAGTGCATAAAATTGCTGCATATTCTCGTTAATACTCACCGCCACGCATTACCTAAGGAATATCTGTCTCCCGATATACTGAAACCAACAAGGAATAGCTACAAACTCAACCTCACACCCTTCCAACCACGTGGTAACCTATTTAAATTCAGCTTCTTTCCGGACTTTACTCAAAAATGAAATGTATTGCCTGGTTGAACTAGATTGTTGCCTTTAGAAGATCTCTTACCTGAATGTGTTGATTCGCGCTTTGTTTCTTAAGAGTTGTAGTGTTCTCTTTTATTTCTCTCTTTACCTTGCAGTGTTGCACTGCATTTCTATTGTGTGTCGATGTAAAGAAAACCCACTCCTGCGATAGCCCAAATTAGGCTGCAGTATGTAAAAATAAAAAATAAAATAAAATAACAAAGAAGATAGTAAAGTTGTGGCACAAGACGAGAGCTCGCGTTGGGTGCAGCACGCAACATACGTGGGATGTGGAGTTGATGATGAGTAATTTATTACAACAGTTTTCTGCACCACTCTAACGGCTAGGACAATTTTATTTGACAAAATATTATACATTTCTTACACATACGTTAGGTATTAGTGAGTCAATATTTATGCCTGTTCCTCTGCCACAAAAATGCGAGAGCTGGGCCAAGCATAAGAAAACTTATGCAGAATATTTAGAGATTTTGTGAACAATATGGTACTATTTTTCTGTGCAGTAAGGTAGATTTGTTTCTTTTGCAGATTGCCTGAAAGAGATAAAGGAGAAGTGTCACACGGGACATATTCCACGTTTTCATAGTAGCCGCATACTGCTTGCAGACAATGCCGCGCATATCTGTTGTCTGACCAGGATACAAACAAATAATTTGATTTTGCACGCACAATTATTGCCTTCGAAACAATTATTGCCTTCAGTGATGTCAGTGATGACATCAGACACGTCAGCGATGACGACGATAAAAGAAATACTTGACACGAATACACATGGCTGGCTTCTGCTTTCTTCATAAGAAGTCTTGGCATGGGATCCGGCCGTTGGACCTACAGAACCGTGCACGCCCTTCACTCAAGGCAAGCACACCTTGATGATCAAGATGGCGAGGAAGGCAGAAACAATCTTCCATCCTCTTGGCACCCCCTCAAGTCCATAACGCTAAGCGGTTGAGAAGATGTGCCGTTGGGGGAAGGGACCGTATTTTCCCATGATCCCAACAGCCCAGCTATTGGGCAAGAGTACGTGTCGAGAAAAGCCGAGTGTTTCCAATATTTCTTCCGGTGCGTGGTATCCTTCATATACAAGGTCTGCGAAAACAGTGTCACGGGAAATTAAGTCAGAAGGTTGGACTTCGTTCGTCATTACTGAGACAACGATTTCGTGCTTCAGCGCTTTTCCTAAGTGATCTCTCCGCTATCGAGCTTGTACGGCAATATCACAATTGCACAATATGCTCAATAACGGCAGCAAGAATATCCATGAAATTAGAGCTGCATAGCACAGTTAAATGCGCACATGAATTTAAAATATTCGGTGCATGAACGGTTCTAAGCGCCCATGCTCCTATATATTGCCACCTGCACTCTGACAAAAAGCTGTACCGAGCACTCATCAGACAGCCAGTCCGCCGCGGTGGTATAGCGGTTACGGTGCTCGGCTGCTGACCCGAAGGTCGTGGGTTCGATACCGGCCGCGGCGGTCGCATTTCGATGGAGGCGAAATGGTAGAGGCCCGTGTACTTAGATTTAGGTGCACGTTAAAGAACACCAGATGGTCGAAATTTCCGGAGCCCTCCACTACGGCGTCTCTCATAATCATATAGTGGTTTTGGGACGTAAAACCCCAGATATTATTATTATCAGACAGCCAATAAGGAGGATTCATTTACAAAGTGGCTATACATGATTTCTATCTATCAATCAACGGTTGATTCATTGTCACATTATTTAGCAAATGCTTCACCAAGGCGGGAAATGTGGTCTTGAATGAATAATATATTTGATTATGGGTCCCACTTTTACTGATATGCAGTTTACACCCTAATTGTTCCTCAAACAAACTTCATAAAATCCTTTTTTTTCCCTAGTGACTGTGCACCATTCGCGTTACAGGCAGTTTTTCAGTCAGGCTTAGTTTACACTCCGAACAGGCATTCAGCTGCGCAACTCCTAATCTTAAATTTTGCAGGCGATTGATATGTCTACGTGAGGGGTCAATACCGAAAAATAACATGATAGAACCAATTGAAAATTAAATAGTTCAAAAAATTGCACACCTGCAGCGTTCACTTTTAAAGCATTTACTCTGGCAACGACTTCACATAAGCTTCTCACCAGTTACAATTAATCAAGCTGGCGACAGCAACATGTGTGTTTTTTTCAGCGAAACTGTTCTTGGTTCAGTTTATCGTGGAACAATCGGCCTAACGCATATGTCTCACAGAAATTGCCACTACCACGGTGTTGGAGTATTTACAGCGAAGCGAACCTATTCTTCTCGAAGTCTTCCTGAAACTATCGGAGTTACGCGGATGGTAGCGCTTATATGCACATAAGTTTCCGCTATTACGATCTAAGAGCGTTAACAGCGAAGGGAAGTTATTCTTAGTCGAGGTCTTCCCGGGACTATCGGCGCAACGTGGCTCGTGGTGTGAAGAGAGTAATCTAGGGAGCGGAGGAAAGCAATTGTCAAGCGATTGTGCAGCGGAGTAGAGATGAGGAAGAGCAAGTGCTAAGCGCATGTGCTGCGTAATGGAGATGAGGGCTCTCCGAAAAAAATCGCCCGTCGGGAGCGTCGCTGGGAATTGGCGCGTGAACGCCAATGGCGTCGTTGTTCTGATCCAGCATCTTGTAACAGACATGCACGGTGAAGAACATAAAGAAGAATTTGATATTTCCAAAGACTGCAATGGTTGCTAAACATTGTCTTCATTAGTTGTGACACAAGCACAAAATATGAGTACTGAAAATGAGTTTGAAAAGCACTCTATTGCTACAAAAAGAAGTCACCTAACCAGGTTAGCTAGTATAAACCGATGCACTAGCTTTGAAATTCTTGAATGCTCGTCTATTTAGTGATGCTTTATCAGTGAGACAAAGAACGCTTCGCTATTTCATCAGCCCGTGTGGCGTTAAGTTAATTAAACTGGGCTAATTTTTCGTTTATTGATTGTTCTAAAATCTTTACTCAATATGATTTCTCCCTCGGGGTTTTACAGCTTGTAATTGGTACACTTGAAAAATCAGTGTCAATCGATTGCAACTATGCATATAGAATTTTAACGTCGAGCTAGTTAATTCTTGGCAAACGTTTTCTCTGCCAAGTAACATATTCATTTGCCTAACAAAATGCACAGCACAGCTCAATGCTTACATAATTTCACGGTGACCATGAGGACATCGAAGACGTTGGCAGGACATCGAAGGCAGTGTAGATACGGATGAGAAAATTCCAGCATATCCCACGCATTGTGGCAACCAATTTCACGCGATTTCAGTTAACCAGTAACTACCTATGCCAAGTTTTGAGCCGAGACTTGCTCGGTGAATCGACGTCTTTTGGTAATTATGGCACGTTTGTGACCATAGCTGACGTAACGGGCACGTTGAATACATGGACATCAAAAGGCTAGATCACTTTCTCACATAACAACGTCATTGACGTTAGAGCACAGACGTCCCTTCATCGAATCGAAGTGCGAGCAGCACTTGTTGGAGTATTCCTCAGGATACGAACAACGCACGACTATTAGTTCTTGAGTCATAGGCACACATAGGCGTTGGCGCGCTAAATTAAAGTAATAGGCGTTGGCGTGCTAAATTGAAGTCGCCGTTTATGAATAAAAGGTGTACATTTTTCTGTTGTATTATCCAAGTAAACTGACTTTTAAGCTTCCAATATCACAAAGCGCTCACAAAGCTAAACAACTCTACGCGCCTTTTAACGCGAAAGTGTTTTATGCCGGGGTCCGCCACGGCTCCACTGACGCATTTCCGTCACGGATATGACGTTCTAAAATATAAAGACTAACACATGGCAAAGAAAAAAACTATAAGAAAAAGTTCCGCCACCGGGAGTCGAACTTACGACCTCTGAGATCGCCAGCGCGCAGCGCGAAACGACTCCGCCACAGACGGCATGTTCTCTGCTTTGCTAACGGCGAGCTATTTATGTACACCATTTGGTGACGCTACTCAGAGATCTGCGGTACAGCGTGTTTTCGTTATCACTAGCGAGATGGCGCGGAGGGCTCGAAGAAAGTAGCGCGCTTTAAAAGTCGTCCCCCACGCGGATTAGCGCGCGCCTCGACAGGTCGTGGTCTCGGGCGCTTATCTCGTGATCTCGGTGGTTTGTACGTCCTGCGCTCTGCCTGCAAGTTTCCGCTGAGAGCACGAAGGTCACCTCGCTCACTGCAGCGGCCGCTTTTGCGAAAGGAGCGCGCTGCTCACACAGAAATAAGTTACAACTGTGACAGTTCGCGCTCAATCTGTTTATGTTCGTTCCGCGCGTCCTTTCTGCTTGAGCAGCGCATTCAAAGTTTCGAGCGGCTTGCCGTTCTTCGTGCAACAGTACAAGTTGATGCTGCAGCATTCATTCCTTCACGCTTGGGGCAAAAGAATGCACAACAAACGCTCAACTACGTCTGTGAAGACACGTTTCACTTTCGTGTTATACCGATTCCTGTGACAGAGGGATCAGCCATGTTTTTTAGGCTGTCTACCAATGCGAATTAAAGCAATTAGCTACATTTCTAGTTGAACTGCAGCAATAAGTCGCATCACGTGCTCTCGGTGTTCCAGAAGTTACACGCCTAACAGCAGGCACTAGCAAATGCGCACTAGTGAATCAGCGGTACATGAACTGCCCACCATCCCGCTTGTAGTTCTTGAGGACTCTGTTCGATAAATACAAAATACCAAGCTAGCTATTTATTCCAATGAGTCAACTTTTTTACACTGGAGCTGTATCTGGCACATCTGCTTGACATCCCATCGCCTTTGCGCGTCCATCCACGAACTGAAAACCCGCATGGCCTCCTCTGAGCGAACCACGACGTGGCATGACACCACCGATCACAACATTTCTGACGTCACCATGACGTAACGGGATGGTTATACTCATTAGTTTATATCACCGATCGGCGAAAGGTGGGCGGAGCCCAGTAGCAGTCAACACGTCGTGAAGTGCAGAACGCTCCTGTGGGGCGGTTCGTGTTTCGCACGCGTTTCTTCAAATCATTCGAGTGTGAGCACTACAGGGCTCTTATGGTGGGCCCGGCCAACGCGCACACGATGCGAGGCGAACGTGCACGCGAATGCGTTAAATCATTAATGATTTAATGCCTTCGACATTGAAAAATGCGGGTGCGTGGTATATTTAGGACATGCTGCATGAAATACTTGCCAAGTGAGTATGTAGATTATTTTTATTGCATTGCTACTTGAATATTTTGTTCCGTCCCTTCAAAGTCGAATCAACACAAGCCGACTGTACCTGTCCAGCAGCGTATCGCTGAACCTCCGAGTAAATTGTCGAAATTTCTTGAGTTCTGTACACCTCGAGTTATTGTTATGGGGATGCGCCGCTGCCAATGAAAAGGTCACTCGCAATTGCGTGGAAGGACGAATACTGGTGAGCTGACGTAAACAGTCGCTTTTTCGTCGATAATGCTTTATTTATTTGATTCAAAAGTTAATGCTTGTATAAGGCAGCTCGTTATTTTTTTTTAATATGATACTTCGGAGGAAATGGGCGACAATTGTCATCCTTAAAGTGTTATATGCTTAACCCAACTTACGTCCAACGTATCTCCATGGCGTAACGGATGTCCATCTTTATAGACCTGCAAATTCAATCACATGCGACGTGAAATACCTCACGTCGGCCCCAACTCGACGATTTAAAGTGCGCAGGCTGTTTTCTAAATTCCGAATTAAAATACGAAGCATTTCTTAATGAATAAAAGCTTTTCCGCTTCCTTCAACAATCTAGTCAACTACGTCTAACCAGTTTTACGTTAACTCGAGGAAACAGCTGTTCTTCCTTCGCCAGTCACGTAAGACAACCATTGCCATAAATAAACAAACAAACAAATAAATAAATAAATAAACAAATAAATAAACAAATAAATAAATAAAATAAATTTCCTTGTTGAGGCTAGTTTCGAACCTAGGCCCCCATGATCCGACGGCGAGCGTCATACTAGATGCAGGTCTTCATCTATCCTGAGTATGTGCAGCGCAATGAAACGAAGAGAAGAGAAGACACATAAACGACATAGACTGGCGCTGACTTACAACTGGTTTAGTGAAAAACATGAAGCCCGCTTTTATACATGCGCACATGCTATAAACACCTCAAACGCATCGCGGGGGAGCATAAAAAACCTGCATCTCTTTATCAGTTAGATACACACCTGGCGTACTTACACACTTCATACCGGATTTCCTAGTGTGAGCTGCCTCTATTATTTCTTTTTCTGTTTTTGTTTTTGCATGCTTGATAAAGATGATGCGAAACACGCCGCTATGATCCCGCATTCCCTTCCCATGCGGCCGTTTAAGAAGCTCACAAGCGCTAGATAGGTTGAAAGACTCCAGGCCGACGGCACCCGACACTGTCGCCCGCCATACGAGATTGAGTGTGGATCTTTTCGCTTGTCTTAGTCGCCGTCCACCCAGTCCTGCTATAATTCTAGTTAATAGAGCATGGGATTCTATCAAGTGAGTAAAGAACTTAGAACGCGCAGCATTAAATTTACAATGAATAAGAAGTCTTACTCGTTCCGAATTCCGTCGACTCCTTTTGCTGCTGCCTGGTACCCACTATGAGGGCTGGCCAAAAAGCAGGCGGTTAATGTAAATGGAAACATTTAAACAAAAGCAGGAAAAAGGAAAAGTGAGTTTCTTTTAAATAGAACACGGTACTTTTTGTGATATGAGAAAATTGTCTAAATAAATAGGATTTTTAAATGGCCTAAAAGCAATGATTTCTAACACATGAGGTTTTTCCTTTCTTTTCGTTTTTGGTTAGGGAAATAATGCTGAATAAATATGAAACAATGGTTCTAATTTATGTTTGGGAAAAATAATGCTGATCAATGAATTAGCAAGGTAATCCCCCTGTGTCACCTAGGAATTAGCACAGGCCCCGCGGACGTTTCTGTCTTTGCCAGCGTCGTCTTTTTTGCTTCACACGTTAGTTTGACTTCTGTTGTCTACCCACTGCGGGGGGGGGGGGGGGATTGTCCTAGAAGCCGGCGATTAATGAAAATGAATACATTCAAATCATAAAAGAAGGATGAGAGGAAAAATTCTAAATATTTACACATTCAAAACGTAATTAGAGTAATAAGGCCAAATAAATACATAAATAGTATAAGTAAATACAAAATATTAGAAATGAAACGTTGAGAAAAAAGTGCGCAGCTTGCAGTAGTGACACAAGGCTTAAACTATCAGCGGAGCTAGTGTTCGACCTAGGTAAGTTTTGCTAGTAATGCAGGCTTTGCTAGAGATGCTAAGCTTTTGCTAACTTTTTGCTAAGATTTTCTAAGTGCGGTTAGACTGGCTATTCCTCTCCGGTGTTGGTGAAGTCCAAACAATAAACACGTTTCACGTGGTTTTCGCGGAAAATGTCACGTGACTAGTTTGATTGACATGTTATGATCTTTCTACACTCGGCGACAACTTATCTTGACAGTGGGGCGAAGGCTACGGAGGCGGGGCTTCCGCACATTCGGGTTGCTCCGCAAGTAAAACGGCAGCTTGCGGCTGATTTCGGTTTTGCTCGCTGGCATCGTTAACGTGCTTAGAAAATTATATACACGAAAAATGTAAATGGGAGAAACAGTTCGATTGGTCAGTCTGCATTATTGTGTCATATTACGAGTATATTGTATTCGAGAGGTAAAGCGCGTTTGCGGCCGCACACTGACCCACTACGTCACGGACGCCATGTTTGCTTCGGAAGACGGGCGTGCTTTTTGAAAAGGTGGTGCCGTCTAAGACATGGAAAGAAAAGGAAGGCATTCTTACTAAGTGAACAATAATTGTATTTTACCTACAATTTCTCACAACTGTTCGAGTCTGAAAATAAATAAAGTAGTACTTATTTCAGCAAGGCAAATGGCAAAATTATCAGTAAACTTAAATACTATTTTTTGGCGTGATAGCGTGCATGCGTTTCGATTCTGACTCTTCCACAGTACTGTAGACCCCTTGCAGAAAGCCTAGGAACAGTGTGTGCCTCTATGGCAACATTGGGGCGGTCACCAGCGGCGTGCCATAGTGAAGGAAAACACGCCGCGTCTGGCCTATGTTACCTATTGTCTGGCTGCGCGGCATACGACATTTTGGCATTCTGTTTGGCGCTTGAATTAAGTATTCAAGCGTTTTCACTGTGTCCCTTTGTGCAAGCAATACGAATATTTATTCATTTATTATACCTATTTAATATATTTTGACGCGTCCGGACGATAAGTACGTATCAGTGCACACGCATCGGGCCATCCGTGTGCCCGATTTCGCGTGCGGTGTTTGCATAGGTTGAATGTATTGGCTCGGCACTGTAGTGGTTTGTGGTGTTTAATTGCTCGTTTATTCTATTATTACTTGCCCGACTGAAACTCTCAGTGGGACTAAACCAGCGTTACATCCGCGTGGTGCATTCAACGGCGATCGGCAAACTTGCACGATGTCCAAAAGAGGTATGCACTTTTGCTTCGCATCGCTCGTTTATTTTGTTACCGCGAGTTCGCAGTTTTTTTTTTTTTTTTCTGAACAAGCTTCGCGTGCGAGCAGCTGCCGTGCCCAGTGCAAGTGTTTTAACGCGGTAGCGTTAGAGAGCTCGTGTCGCAGAAATTCCGCTGTCGGCGTCGGCACCGTTGGTTGTGAGCGAAAAATCATCCGTGAGCGAAAAATAGAGAAAGTAGCAAATAAAATAAACGATAAAATCTTCGGTCCCAATGAGGATCGAACCCGGGCCGTTCGCGTGGCAAGCAGGTGTCTTACCACAAAGCCACGATGTTGCTTGCAGCTGCTGCGGACAAAAACACTACATAAATGTCATGTAGTGAAAGGAGTCTCGACGCATTTTGTTCGGCAGGTGTCACGACGGAAACGAGCCCATACGGTAGGCGCATTCGCGAGGCCATCAAACTACGTCGAAAAACGCCGGGATAGTGCAGCCATCGCCGCTAAATACACACACGAACTTTCAAACAGCTCTAAAAATGGACAACTATGTCCATCTAGAGGAAAACATATCAAGCAAACGCAGCAAACGCTAGATAATGTGCTGCCATCTGTGAGGCATTGTGAGAAATATATTTCGACTTTTCATGGCATCCGAGAGGGCCGGCGGCGGCGTATATCTTGGAGGCCATGCGACTCTTGCTTTAGATCGAAAGCCTGTAAAATTCGCGCGCGTGTGTGCGTGTGTGTGTGTAACAATACACATTAATAAGTATGCACTTAGTGGTTGAAGTGCGCACTAGGGGCCGGATTTCGCTATCGCGTTCAACTCTTAAAGGCGAAGCTTAAGGGTCCCCCAATTTTTGTTGTTCGGCCGGCCGAGTATTCATTACCGCTGCGCTATGATAAACTAACATTACACGGACGTGCCACAGATCAATTTTTGTATCCATAAGATCTGTTGGTCGAGCGCTTCGCCGTGCATAAATTGACACAGACAGATCATAACAAATGCTTTTGTGCCATTTTGCGACGACGATGATGTCCTATACAAACAACACATGCTCCAAATGGTGGGGGGTGCGTGGAACAGCGGTTCGTGTTCGTTCGCGACGGTCTGCAGCGCACACGCCGCGGCTCGACATGTCCCACTAGGATAAGGCGGGGCAAAATGAGACGTGGGGCAAAACGCGACATTTTGACTTTGCTACCCTCTACAGCTAATGCAAAAAGTACATTTTCTTTGTTTCTCTACTTCAGCGATAGGTGCCGGTAGTTTTCGACGTTTTTTGTGTAAAAGTTGATGATTGCTCACAGCGTTCGCGCGGGAAATATTGGGCGGATGATATCAGTGTGTTCGTGACCCGCCAAAAAGGGGCGAAATTCTGCTCGTCCATATTTTCGGATCCGTGCATGAAGCTACTCGTCAGTACTCGGCGTCAGTACAACAACGTAAGTATATATTGTTACTTTATACTGCTAGCTACAGCTACATTCCACCGAAAGTTTAGTTCATTTGGTGCCGTCGGCCAAAGGCAAATTTTTTTTTGAATTCGGGCATGTGAGAGGGGCAAAACGCGACAAAAAGGCATTGAATTGCCTTAGATAGTGTCTTATTAGGTGAGCCATTTTTTTTACGCTCATTAGATATAACATTCTTTTCGTATGGTAAGGACGTACAAGAGAATATCATCTAGAGTTTCCTGGAAGGAAAACGACATGAAGATTCACTGAATACTTTTCAGGAGTTTTGGAGCAACACAACGTCGGGTTCTGTTTCGATTCAATGCGTGGAGTGCAAAGGCTGGGCTCATGAAGACTGCGTAGGGGCCCACGGAGTGAATTTGAAGTGCTTCTAGTGCAAGAGCTCAAAGGATATAATTTTTTCACACTGTCTCGTTTTGCCTGACGCAGCGTCTCGTTCTGCCCCGCAGGTTGGGGCAAAATGAGATATCTGACGCATTTTTTGTTTCTTTTCAAAATAAACTTTTTAACAGTCCCAACGTCGCCATGTTTATGTAGCACATACCTTGTACCCAAAAGAAAGTTCCTGCATGGATGTTTTATGATAACAAGTAAAATGAAATAAAATATTCGCTATTTTCACATTTTTGTGGCATTTTGCCCCGCCCTACCCTAATTGCCGCGAGGGTAGCGCCGCTTGCCATCGGGCAACGGCTCTTAAGGGCCCCTCAGCAGCTTCTGAATTTACAAAAAAAAAACGAGCGTAATATTCTCTCCCAGTGTTTCTCGTCTTTTTGGCACACTTCGTGACGCAGAACAGTGATTCCCGTGAGTTCTATATAGTACATAATTTTGATTGGTCCATATACACGAAATATCAGATGTGAATTGTCTCCTGTAGTGCTTTGCAATGCAGCCGCCCATCCGTTCTTCCTTGCCTCGCATGACTATCGTGCGAGATCAACTGACGTCATTTCCTGTGTTTGCGACTGCGCACACGGAGATAACAGCGTGTAGCCGACAAGAGCGAAATCTTGATAGGGCTAGCGCTTAGCGCTGAATGACGCACGTGCTTTCAAGAAATAAGTGGCCAGGGGGAGGTACAGCCTGTAGGAATGGTAGCGAAGTCGAGGAGGAAACCACTCGCTCGCCTTTGAACGCGGGGTGGTGAGGGGTCCTTTAACTCGTAATCAACACAGAATAGAGCGGAGACCCATCACTGTAAACCTTCTCGTGTTTTCAGAGCAAAGTGAACGACTCTACAATCCAGATTCAAGGCTCTTCTGCTAGGCTAGCTGCGTGACCTCAGGTGTTAAGTTACTTTTAAACCCGCTTAAAGATAAAAATCCTACTGAGATCGCAAAATGATTGCTTGAATCTGACACTATAAAACACGGTCTTTGCATTTACACCAGGATTTAATCACGCGTCCTCATTCTTTAAAGTGTTCCGCCACCACCGTTGGCTACGGGTTGTGGTGCTTGACTGCTGGCCCGAAAGTCGCTGGATCGAATTTCGGCCGCGGCGGCCGCATTTTCATAGAGTTAGAATGCTAGAGACCTCTATGTCTTGATATAGGTTCACTGTAAAGAACGCCACGTGGTCAAAATTTGAGAAGCTCTTCGCTACGGCGTCTCTCATGATCATAATGTGGTTTTGGGCCGTGAAACCCCAACAAATATTATTCTTTAAGGTGTTCAACAAGCCGGCGAGATTCTCCTCACTACAATGTATGTGGTAATCTCACATCGTCCAGAATGGGTCCACCAGGTCCACCAGATAACCCTTCCATCTGGAATATACAGTCCTTATTAAGGTGAAAGCCTTAGATGCCTCATCAAACACTAAAATTGACCATCAGCGACTTCGAGATTTGGCAAGACCTGACGACACTTCGCGAAGCCGGCGTCGGCGCGAACATGAATCATACAAAAAAGAATGAAGTAGTAAAAGCCATTCAAAAATCGCGGGATACTCAAGTGAATGTGTCTGTGCAGTCGGCGCATGAAACGTTATATCACCTCAATGTAACTTAAAGGAGTCCTGACACAAAAATTTTCGCCCTGCGTTTTTTTGCTGGAATGTGTGGCTTGGGGCCTGTTAGTTATAACACGGCACATCGTTTGCTGCAGGGTGCGACAGATAATTAATTACAAGCTCCTTATTACCGACACAGCCTCAGTTTCGGTTTGACAGAGCTCCAAAAAAACGCCAGGCCTGCGCTGAAACCGCAGCACAGTCACAGCGAAAGCTGGAAGAGCGGCGCTTCTAGAGCCCGTTAAGCTCTCTTGGGGCTACAGTACAAGTGCACTAGAAAGGTACCCACTACGCCAAAAATCACAATTTTTGTGAAGTTGGGAAGCACCTACTAAGCAATTATTCGTCATTCTGCGGACAAGCGAGGCACCAGCTGCACGTCTGTAAGGCATTATGTGCACTTTGTTGACGCGACGACTGATGACGATGAAGAATTACGGCTCAGCCCTTTGTAATGGGTTGGAATCTTTAAACGACCCACCAGTTATGTAATTTGCATTGGGTGACGCCCGATCGCTATTTCCCTCTCCCGTCATGCTGTATAACATACGTTGACGTGAGAGAGAGACGGGGGAGGGGGGGGCGAAGAACTTTACTGAGACCTCGAGGAAATGGATCATGTGCTTATGGGCTTCCTTGGCAACCAATACAAGTGCACTTGCGCGGAACCCACTACGCTATAAATTATTCTAATTTTACTGAGACCACGAGGAAGTGGATCATGCGCTTATGGGCTTCCTTGGCAACCAATACAAGCGCACTTGCGAGGAACCCACTACGCTATAAATCATTGTAATTTTTGAGAAGTAGGGCAGCAGGCACGGCGCCACTTTTCGTCATTCTACGGAGAGCGTTGTTTCCTGCTAAGCCCATGTAAGGTGTTATGCGCACTTTGTTGATGCTGTGCCTGATGACGATGAAGAATTATGGCAGAGTCCTTTGTAATGGGTTGGAAGCATTCAACAACCTACTCGTTGCGCAATTCGCATTGTGTGACGCCTGGTTACAGAATTCGCGTTGTGCGACACTTTGTGCTTATTTTACTCTTCTACCACGCTATATTGCATATGCTAATGTGGTTCCTTCCCGACATGAAGCCTGCATAGGACCTTTTTGCAAAGCCGCTTCAAGCACCGGCATGGCTCAGAGGTTGAATACTGGGCTCCCACGCAGAGGGCGCAGGTTCGAACCTCGTTCCATCCTGGAATTTCGTTATTTCGATTTTTTTTCTTATTTCGAGCGATACTGGTTACGGAAACCGGCGGCGGCGGCGGCGGACAACTACGGCACCAAAAACGGCCGGTGAAATGATCTCATAACAGCTTTCGCTGTAAAACGACAAGCCGCCGGGTGGAACTATCACCACCTAGCGAGTGAAACGCTCGGTCACGTGAGCACACAGAACAGTGACGCATTTCCGCGTGGTCTGTCGTTGTCGGGCTCATCGTCGTCTGATGGCGACGATTTTCTTGCGGCGGGGATGGAAGAAATTTTCGACGTGGCGAATCACTTCAGGTTTCACCCGCTGTCGAGGAGCGATTCGTCTGGAAGCGCGTCAAAACAGCAATTGCGGCTACGACGTCATCATAACTTGTATCGCCTGCAACGAATACGTAGGGGAAGTAGGGGGTCACCTCGGGTCACCTCCGAGGGTGTCAATGCACCGGGTGCGGCCTATAATGCTGGATCGCGCTCGCGAACTTCAAAATTCATATAAAATACCTTTCAAGCTTTATTCGCTGTCGATATTTTGCGAATGGTACACGCACGTACACGAGAATCGATCCAATAGGCTATCTCGGCCGCGAAATTTTGTGTCAGTACCCCCTTTAACGCCTCAATGACGTCACCATGTGACGCAGTCGTGAGGTCAAAAATGGTCACAGATGGTCATCATGACGTCATAGGGATGTTCATCGACTCGTGGAATCACTAAGCAGATGGCTTTCGCATTGAGTCCCCTTAGTCGAGTGCATAAGGGACCTGTACACGCGTGTCAAGCGCGCAAGTAAAGTATACTCACGGGTAGTTGTACACTCTCGCTAAAGTGCGCTTTACCAAATCTATACCACGCAAGCGGAGTGTCACATGCAGAAGAGTATACACCTGCCGAAGTGCGTTCCGTGAATGCATGGTGCTGCGTCTCGGCAGGTATTGACTTGCAACTCTTGTATAAAGGAAAGCTGCTCTCTTCGGGAAGAAAAACAAATATTTCAACCTTGTTTTTTTCTGTAATTCTACGCAAAAGTTTTAAATTTCTGAATCATTTTTTTTAACACGAAAGTGTTTTATGCCGGGGTCCACCAAGACTTCAGTGACGTATTTCCGTCACGGAAATGACGTAGAAAAAATATACACTATCAGATAGCACAGAAAAAAAGGTACCGTCAACGGGCATCGAACCCCCGACCGCTCGTTCCGCAACAACAGATGCCGGGCACGCTATCCACTACGCCACGGTCACAGACTCTGCAGGCTTTACGAACGCGCCTTTTTTATCTACCACTCTCCCGGTCGGCTGGGTGGTGTTGACCTCTGGGAGTGGTAAAGTAAAGTAATTCTTCATTGCTGTGGCCTCCGCGACTAGCACCTGCAACGCGTTACGCGTCCGTCCTATTCGGCGCGTTTTAAATAGAAGTTGAATTTTGTCACTGTCTTAACACACCGCGAGGTGGCGACCTCAGCCCAAGCGTCGTTAGTGTGCCTCGATGTGTGCGCCAACAAAACGCGTATCAAGGCACCCTAAAGCGTCGTAAAAGCGTCGGCCTCGCTCATAGCATCACGCTAATCAAACCAAAAATAGCTCTGCGACGCGTGCCTGCCTCACCTGGCTGTAACACCGCGTTCCATGCTCACGCGCTCGCCCCGAGAAAAATCGCGGCCGGCTACCGGGGCGGCACGACGCGCTTTGCGTTTCCCTCTAGTCCGGCCGTGGTGTTAAATCACATTTTAACATGCCGCGGGATGGCGACCAAGTTCTGCGTCCACTATGCGACGCTCTTCTGGTTATCACACCTCGTTCTCTGATTACGCTCTGATCACCATTAACTACTACATCACATAAAAAACAGCGCTAAAAAACGGCGGACAAGAGAAAGAAGGACACAGACGGCGGCGCTGGCTTACAACAAGATTTATTTGCTAGCACCGCGCAATATATACTTGTGCAGTACCTGAAAAATATAGGAAGAACAATAAAAAGATAAAAAAAGTGAAAACCTATGGAACATAATCATCGTGATAGCACACTATGAGCCTCACGTGTGCAAGCGTTCTGAAAAGAGAGAGAGTGGTTCGTGAAAGAAATGAAAAGGGGCGCTATTTTCTGCCTCCCGTCGTGGGGGCACGGCTCAGCGCCCGTTCTGAAGAAAATCAATTTCTTTTTGTAATAAGGCAACTGAAGGCCTGCTGATGCTAGCAAATAAATACTGTTTTAAGTCAGCGCCGCCGTCTTTGTCCTTCTTTCTCTTGTCCGCCGTTTTTTAGCGCTGTTTTTTATGTGAAGTCTGTCGTACTAACTCGCCCAAGCAACCACTTTAACTACTACAGCTACCACAAGGGTTTGTTTAATCATTTAACATGGACGTTAGTCGTCGGGATGGAGATGTACAACCAATCATCAAAGTGGGTGCATACACGTTAAACGGCGCCATTAGCTGCCAGACATCAATATACATTGGGCAAACTCTCTTATATCAATGTACAGTAAGCATTCAGTTACTTCTGTAAGGGCACGCTTTACTTTCGTGTTATTCCGATTCCTATGACGGAGGGATCAACCGTGTTTTTTTCATCTACGTCTCCGAAAAAAATACGGCAGCCTCGCACTAGTGTTGCTGAGCCTGAAGTGCGAAGCTGGGCAGCCTTATTTGTTTCTGTTTATTTCTTTCCTTCTTTCTCTCTCTTTTTCTTTCTTTTGATCTCATATCTGTTTTTCTATGTCTTTCTTGCATCTGTTTATTCCTGCTTCTTTCGTTGTCTGTGTATCTATTTTTTCTCGCTCCTTTTATCTTTATTTCTCTTCCTCGCTTTTCTTTCTCTATTTCTCACTTCCTCTCTCTTTCTATCTCTTTCTACGTCTCCCTCTATATATTTCTATTTCCTTGATTATCTCTCTCTCTCTCTCTTTATTTCCCACTTCCTCTATAGACTATGCTTTATTCTCGGCGCTCCTCGTTTCCCTCCTCCTCACCTTCACTGCCCTTTCCAACCACATTGCTATACTCAACTGCTTACACACCAGCATGTAGTGAAACAGTTGTGCTCTGCTTACGCCAGTGGCGTTCCAAGTACGCAAGAAATAATGTATTTGTCGCAGGAGTCTCCAAAAGTGGTTTATAAGAAAGACCTACCAGGTAGGAATGTACCTGGAATTTACGTCTCCTGTCCACACGTCTCCGCGACGCAGTGAACGTTTGCCAATCATTAGCATTTTTTCCCCTCAGCACAACAGAAGCCTGTCACAAGGTGGACCGAATGACTTTTACAGCGAAAGCTGTTATGAGATCATTTCACCGGCCGTTTTTGGCGCCGTAGTTGTCCGCCGCCGCCGCCGCCGTTGTCCGTAACCAGTATCGCTCGAAATAAGAAAAAAATTCCAGGATGGAACGAGGTTCGAACCTGGGCCCTCTGCGTGGGAGCCCAGTATTCAACCTCTGAGCCATGCCGGTTTTTTTTTTCTTTATTGCCTGCATGCATTACAAAGGAATACATATGTACATGCTAAAACATGTCAACCACACTTTGGCTAACATTACATTATTAAAATCTCTTAAGTTTCAACTTCATCGAAAGTATTGCGTATATTCGGGAAATATATCGTGCGCAGAGTGAACCACCCGTGTGGGTGGAGATTCTTGATGATTCTGAGCCATGCCGGTGCTTGAAACTGCTTTGCAAAAATGTCCTATACAGGCTTCATGTCGGGAAGGAACCACATTAGCATATGCAATAAAGCGCGGTAGAAGAGTAAAATAAGCACCAAGCGTCGCACAACGCGAATTCTGTAACCAGGGGTCACACAATGCGAACTGCGCAACGAGTAGGTTGTTGAATGCTTCCAACCCATTACAAAGGGCTCTGCCATAATTCTTCATCGTCATCAGGCACAGCATCAACAAAGTGCGCATAATGCCTTACATGCTTTTAGCACGTACCAATGCTCTCCGTAGAATGACGAAAAATGGCACAGTGCCTGCTGCCCTACTTCTCAAAAATTACAATGATAGCGTGATAGATAGGAGATAGCGTAGCGTAGTTTATACGCCTTGTGCACCGTCTATAGAGACGCCACTGATAGCCACCTAGCGGGCGCCGCCGACTGTACGTGCGGGATGCCGAGCAGACGACAGCGCTTTGCACAGCTTTGCTGTGAGGAGATGAATGAAGTTCGCGGCTGCTATTCCCCCTTTGTGCGGACGCCAGACAACTGATTCTGCACTGGCAGCTGCAGGAAAAGCGCGGGCCTCTACGAAAGTGGATTGTGCGCGATGTTTGTCACAAACAAGCGCTTAAATAAACGCACGTCGCTGATTTCGATCGACGGCATGCAAGCCTGGAGCCGATGGTTCGTGCGCGACAGAGCGCGCGCATCGAAAAAACAAGTATAAAAATGCACCGAGAGCGCGCCCCTTACCCTCTCCGCAGAAGACGCCACCGACACAGCCAACGTAGGCGAAAGATCGGGATATTCGAGAAAGCAAATAAGAGCCAGCGGCGCCGTCTGATTCCGCAGCCGAATCGGCGAGAGGAACTCGTCCTTTCCCTAGCTTCGGGAAGGTGCGTATGATTCGTCTGTGCTACGCACAGACGAATCATACGCACCTTCCCGAACCCAGGCGCCCAGGCGCGAGCCGATACAGGCACAGCAAGCGCGCGGCGACGGCGCGACGGAGAGAGGAGTAAATTAAGGAGTTAGTCAGCGAAGAAGTTATGTCGTTCTAGTAACAGTATCGTTCGCTCGACCGCAGGAGACCTGTTGTTTGATGATCTCGTGCTGTGAGTAAAGTATCAAGAGATGACGCCGCGGGAGCAGTCACAAGTTTTGAAGAGGGTCGCCGAGGAGACATGTGATGACCGACTGCGGAGGAGAACGAACGTCCGCGTGGAGTGAATCGTCATGCCGGTGAATATCGAAGGTGCGTCGCGCAGACCAGCGTAAGAAGACCCAGCTATGAGGTGCAGGTCGTGGTGAACATCCGCTTTGTTTGTTTACAAAGGTGATGTCTCAATCACTTCTTGTTCTTTCTGAAGTCAACCACTGCTGCATTTCGGTTTCTGTAAATAATAAATATAGAACTTATCTTGTAATAGCGCGGTACATGTACCGCGCTAGTACAAGCCAAGTTCATGGATGACCAACTCGCCCTAACTACAACACTTATGAAATATAGAACGTTCGAGCGAAGTGCCCTTGGGGGGCACGGCGGTCGACCAGAACCAACACATGCTCAGGCTGATAACTTTGGCCGTCTACCATAGTCAACATGATCGAGTGCATCCAGCGAGCACCGAAATGGCAGAACGAAAGCATTAGAACAAGAATCGACGTGTTAACTCGCACAATAACGAAGCGGCTCGTCTTTGCCAATGAACAGCGGCGATCCATTGCTTCCGTCGCTCTTGCTCAGGGGGCCTTGCGGTAAGTGAGTAAAACCGCGTTCCGGGTGCGTTTTGGTAGGTGTTTGAGCACTCCTCTCCACAGCAATTGTTATGCGACATCCCTTGAAGTTTCGGCCACCACACATACGACGAACGTTACTTATTTCACTACGGAAACGTGAACAACGTGGAAACACACGTACAACGACGTAGGAAACCACGGCGGTCGTCTGCTTGCTTTCCCGAGAGTAATGACCGAGTTCGCCGCCTATGGCGCTTCCGTTGGCGCGCACTAGGCGTATAGCGTAGTCGGTTCCTCGCAAGTGCACTTGTATTGGTTGCCAAGGAAGCCCATAAGCGCATGATCCACTTCCTCGGGGTCTCAGTAAAATTACAATGATTTATAGCGTAAGATTATACGTTGTTGGGCTAGTTGGTTCATAATCTTCAAAATTGGCTAGCGCGAAAATGGACAAGGACTGAGAAGGAACACTGATGTACAGGACATCCTTGTCCTTGTCCATTTTCGCGCTAGCCAATTTTGAAGATTTATAGCGTAGTGGGTTCCTCGCAAGTGCACATGTATTGGTTGCCAAGGAAGCCCATAAGCGCATGATCCATTTCCTCGAGGTGTCAGTAAAGTTCTTCGCCACCCACCCCGCGCCTCTCTCCCACGTCAACGTGTGTTATGCAACATGACGGAAGAGGGAAATAGCGACCGGGCGTCACCCGATGCAAATTACATAACTGGTGGGCCGTTTAAAGATTACAACCCATTACAAAGGGCTGAGCCATAATTCTTCATCGTCATCAGTCGTCGCGTCAACGAAGTGCACATTAATGCCTTAGAGACGTGTAGCTTGTGCCTCGCTTCTCCGCAGAATGACAAATAATGGCTCAGTAGGTGCTTCCCAACTTCACAAAAATTGTGATTAATGGCGTAGTGGGTACCTTTCTAATGTACTTGTATTGTAGAGCCAGGAGAGCTTAACGGGCTCTAGAAACGCCGCTCTTCCAGCTTTCGCTGTGACTGTGCTGCAGTTCTAATCATAAATTTTCCTGGCAAATAAGGAGAAAAATCGACGCAAGATCTCCATTGGGAATTTTTCTAGTTATCCATAAGCGTAGAATTCTAACATAAGAAAACGTACAGTCGCGGCGTTCCCGAAAAATATATTTTTGAGTGGTATCGCCATGGCGTCTTCCCTCTTGTTTATTGCGTTTTGCTTTTGTATTTTTGTATGATATTTAACGATCCAACAAAACATAAATAAATAACAACGCATAATCTGGTTTTGTGAAGGTTTATAGCGGACGGCACTCGCAGCAGCGCAATCGCGACAGTCGAAGCGGAGCCCGGACTCCCAGCATGAGCGGCGTTTGGTCAGTAGTGATAGTCATTAACGACATCAAATGGGCGACCATACGAATAAAGTGGGAACTTCGTCAGAGCCTAGATGATCGTCAGGCATTGTTTCTTCGTGACGATGTAGTTTGACTGCGCGTTAGTAAGCGTACGACTTGCATATGATAGGACATATTCAGAGAACCCTGGTTTGCGCTGCGGAAGGACAGGGCCCAGCAGGGTTGCCGTTGGTGGCTACTTTGCGTCAAAATGGCTACTTTTCGACCCACTCTGGCGACAAACATTTCAGGTTGGCTCCGTGGCTACTTCCTGGCTACTTTTTAGCCTTTCTTCTGGCACATGAAGTAGCCATTTTTCTCATTATTTACACACCAAATACGTCGTTTCTAAGCTTTTCTGTCGTGTCAGCCAATGCAGCCGCGCGTCGTCCCCCCAACAGCAGGCTGGCGCATCGACAGTCACGAAAGCAACGCGCGGCGCGCCTGCAAATACCGAGTGACTGTTGCATGCATGTCGGCAAACGTGTGGCTAGCACGCTGGTCACGCTGTCTGCGGTCTATGCTGATACTACGCGCAAGTTTACAATTGCGATACGCAACGCGTGTTCTTGTATGAACTTGACAAAACAGACGTCTGCAAGATTGTGAAGTTAGGCTGTTCATCTTCTACTAGATTTCACTATCTTTAGTTGGACTGGTATTTAAATAATACCTAGCAATTCAGCGCCTTACCAACCGGCGCTGCTCTACTGGGTTATCTGAGCTGAAATTATCGGCAGAAAAAGTGGTCAATTGGAAAGAGAGATCGTAGAGGCAGTGGTTATATATGCGACACTTCAAGGACTGCGTCAGTTCGCCCTCAGCCTCTGTTACTCAGAATTAACTTCTTTTTCTTGCCGGGCGATGCTTACTTAATATCCGCCTCTGTTGTCTTCGTCTATAATTTTCGCACGCTTGTTGTGGTTGTTGTTTTCGGTGCACACGTATACGCATCATATAATATAGATATATATATATATATATATATATATATATATATATATATAATATAATATATTGTGAGCGCTGACTATATAGTTCATCTTCATCTGTACAGAAACCATTGTAATCATCATCTTCGTTTGTCACGCGGGCTGCGCCGCTTTTGGACATTGAAATATAACCTTTCGATTACTGAACTGGGCGGCGTCTCATAAGTGGTGGAGGTGCGGGGAATATCTATGAAGAAATTTTTCAATATATATTAAGATAGGCATTATCTCATAGAATTAACAGTTGTCAGTACCACTTCGTAACTTAATAGCTTCGTGTTATCTCTTCGTGCTTTTGGAATAATTTTTCCTAATGTACTACTGAAGTTTGGTCTGCGGCTTTGAGGAAAAACTGCTTGGACCCTTAATGCCCTGCAGATTTCTTCGCTGGAATATTCCAAGATTACTCTATACACGAAAGGGATAACTGCGCTACCTGACAAACACGTACAAACCAGACACACACACAGGCGTCGTGTGTATGCCCGGTTTGTACGTGTGTGTCAGGTAGCGCAGTTATCGCTTTTGTGTTAAGATGCACCAACTTGCCCAGCAACAAGTTCTTCTAGATTACTCTATCCGCGATGCGCAGCGCCTATAGGGGCGCCACTGAAAGCCGCGGAGCGGCGGCCGTTGGAACCGCTCGCGGGTCGCGTAGCAGACGCCTCATTTGCGCGCGTGCGATTCGCCGGTTGTGCGCGTCCCAGATAATTACTTTTGCGGCAACAGTGGGCGCAAAAGAGCCGCACTTTATAATAGTGGACATGTGTCCGATGTCACAGCTGTGTGGGACGACAACGTCCCCATACGCGACAAGTGTTTGTCACAGACAATCGACAACAAGCTTCTCCTACGAAGTGGAGCTCATCGTAAGTACACCGCTTTCTTTATAACGTCCCGATCACTCACGCCTGCATGTGTTGACGCGTGAACCAATGTTTTTTCTCGACACAGTAGCTTCGTTTACGTGCCATGTGCTGATATAGTAGATTTTGAGGAAGCGCTGTCGCACCGGCGTATAGATTTCACAGGGTCGGCCACGTGAAGGGTCAGCGTTGGTAAAACTTTGAAACCAGCACAATAAAGTTGTGAAAAAATAAACGATAAGCTTGTCATCATCGGCGCAGAAGCGCACAGCGAACATTCTGCACCGATGATCGCATTCCAGTGCCATCAATAGGTAGAATGCAGCCGATTTCGCACACGTGTGATTCCACGGCGCTTTTTTAAAGGAGCCGTCACCTGCCCTACATTCTCTCGCATTGCGCTTCGCGCCATTCGTTTTTCAAGTGAGCCAAGGTATCGCGTCTTATCAGTAATAACAACCTCATGTGAATTCTAGTGTCTACAATGCAGGCGAGGCGACAAAGTGTAAACGTAGTAGCGTTCGCTGAAAACGTAGCGACAAAAAAGAAGAAATAAAAACACGGTAATCGTTCTAACACTGCCGTAAACAAAGCGCGATTGGTAGCTTCTACGTCGTACAGCCGAAATCCACCGCCGCCGTCGCTTTCGCTCATGAAAAAGCACCGGAAACCTGTAGATGTGCGTTCCTGGCGATTTTATGTGTGTGTTTGAGCAGCCGACAACGCAGCAGGTATTTTCGACATCGCTGAGGCCCGCCAGAATCGTTAAATCACGATGAAAAACACATCTATCCGTGCACTCGCGTACAGACGTTCGCGGGAACACTGCTCGCCGGGCCCCGCGAGCGCTTCCGAGCCATGGCGGCAGATGGCGTCGTCGGCGCTTTGCGCATCGCCTATATTTGGCAAGATTAATAATGATTATTAGGTTATCTTTTTTGCCACAAGGGCCACTTATGGCCAAAGAGTGCCAGATATATCTGGCAAGAACTCTATTCTATATAAACTATAGGCAGGCACACTGAATTTATTTTAATTTATTCAGTTATTTGCAGCTTATCTCTAGCTTGAACGCCAAGCAAAAAGGGGAAAATGTGCTGTTATTTCTATTCATTCATTCACAAAACTTTATTAGGACTCCTGAAGCCCGGTCTTTTCAGACCGAGGCGGGCCGCGTCCACGTCAGCACCGTCAGGCCGAGCCTTAGGGCGCCATCGTGAACCCTCTGGACAGCCCGTAGTTGATCTTGATACGAACAGCTGGAGACCATCTCCAGTGAAGCAATTTTTCTTCGGGGTTGGCGAGAGTCGCGGGACAGCCCGCCAGCATGTGTCTTATTTCAATTATGCCATCGCATGCGTCCCATTCGTTTTTAATTTCACTTTCGGGGTGAATTTTTTTTACAAGATACGGAGTGGGGTACGTCCCAGTTTGCAGTAAACGTAGCGTGACTGCCTGAGCCCTGTTAACCTTTACGTGTGGCAGTGGGAACTGCCTACGCCCCAAGTAGTAGTATTTAGTGATCTCGTTGTAAGTTAGTAAATTATCTTTATGATCCCCGGAATGGTAGTGGGCGTCGGTTCGGTTCTGACCGGCACGGCAAGCGAGTCCTCGTGCCAGGTCATTCGTCACCTCGTTGAGCTTGACCCGAGCCTCGTCCACTTGTCCCATATGTGCAGGAAACCATCGGATTTCAGTTTTCATAGTTTCTACATTGCCGATAAGTTTAACCGCAGTCCCAGCGTCATAGCCCTTGACAAAGCTCTTAATTGCTGTTTTGGAATCGCTATAAATGTAAGACTATTTTTGGTTCCTGATAGCTAAAGAAATCGCGGCTTGCTCCACCCCCGTTGATTCCCTAGTGAACAGGATGACGGCGTCCCGTACCTCGCCCTGGCTGTCGACCACTACGGCCGTCTTGCTTATTAAAAATGATATAAATTACTAAATGATCAATAATAATATCGCTGCTCATAATAACATTTCTTTTTTATGTGCCTACAAATTTGGCGAAAAAGTTCAATGGCGTGGATACCTTGGCTACTTTTTGCTTGAATTCTGGCTGCTTTTCAAGTCCACCCAACGGCAACCCTGGTGCCGAGGCCAACACCACTGCCGTCCTTGTTTACCTCTGTAGGGGCCGTACCGTCGTAGTGGCGTAGTATGGGAGCAGACATCAACAAATGACGGTGCTTTGCGAACTCATCTTCGCACTCTGACGACCGCGGATCTAGGGGCCCGTTACTGCCAAGGACCTTCGTCAGCGGCGATATGATAGCGGCGGAGTTTCGAATGAAGCGTCGAAATTACGGACATAGTTCTACGAAACTGCGCAGTTCTCTGATGGACGTAGGTCTGGGGAACACGGCTATGGCAGGAAGCTTGGCTGGATCTGAAAGAATTTTGTCCTTGGACACGATGTTTCTAGCTGTTTCCCGCTATTTCTAGTGGTCGACATGTGCAGTAGTTTTATTCGCGTGTACATTATTGAATATCGTATACTTTTCTCCTCCGAGAGACGATATGCCAATACAGCAGCCATGTCAGAGTACTCAATTGCAGCTTGATGTGGTCTGGGGTTGCCCATAGGACCGGGACCAGCCAAGCCTCAGGGAGAAGTCGAGATCAGGAGCTGGAGCTGATAACAAGAACGTTTATTTACATGACGATTTGGAAGCGTGTGGTAGCGTGCTCTAGAGCGTCTCGACGCTCGCGTTATAAAGCCTTGGTCTTCCCCAGATTTCCTGTTGGGGAAAACCATTGAGTCTAGGACAGTCTAATCAACAAGTTCTCTTCATCTCCACCCTCAAAGGGAAAAGGTCAAGCACCGCCTTCTTTCCACCCCAGGAAAGAGAGAAGCGGCGCGCCTGGCTCGACGAACGGCGCCCGGGAGATGAATAGAAAAACTGGGGGACCCATAAGCTTCGCGCTTAAGAGTTGAACGCGATAGCAAAATCCGGCCTCTAGTGCGCACTTCAACTACAAAGTGCATACATATTGACGTGTGTTGCTACGCACACACACACACACACACACACACACACACACACACACACACACACACACACACACACACACAGATACACATACGCGCGCGCGGTGTATCTATAGTAATTGTACAGGTTTTCGATCTAAAGCATTTCCCTGTGCTCGAACGGCGGAGCATAAAGTTATCACATTATGTTACTTTGTGAACGATTGTTATTGATTTCATTTTGTTATTGTTATTGTTATTGATTCCATATGAGATTGTTATTGATTTCCATATGAGATTGGCAGTATTTCTAAATAATAAAAAATAAAAGAAAAGAACGGCGCAACCATATAGGCTCTGCTGTAATCGAGACATGTTTCTCACAATGACTCAGAGATGGCAGCACATGACCTAATGTTTGCTGTTTGCTTGATATGTTTTCCGCTGGATGGACATAGTTTTCAATTTTTGGAGCGGTTTGCAAGTTTGTGTGTGTTTTTAGCGGTGATGGGTGCACTATGCCAGCTTTTTTCGAAGCATGGCGTCGCGCAAAAAAAACGTAGTTTGATGGCCTCGGCAATGCGCCTAAAAATAGCCGAATGGGTTCATTTTCGTCATGACACCTGCCGAAGAAAATGCGTTGAGACGACTCCTTCCACTACATGACATTTATGTAGTGTTTTTTTCCGATGGTGCTAGCAACATCGTGGCCTTGTGGTAGGACACCTGCTTGCCACGCAATCGGCCCGGGTTCGATCCTCAATGTTCTTATTGTTTATTTTATTTGCACCTTTCTCGATTTTGCGGTCTCGGACGATTTTTCGCTCCTAAACAACGCCGTCACCGACGCCGACGCCGGAATTTCTGCGAAACAAGCTCTCTAACGCTATCGCGTTCAAACACAATAGGGCACCATACACACTGTGAAGGCATCCGCGGCGGTGTAAATTTCAGAAAACTGGCCGTGTCGTCAGGCGCAGTCTTTCCTTGCCTCGATAGCTCCGCCGGCGCAGCTGACGGCCAGTTCCCGGTCGGATCACAAAGCCACAAAGGCACCACGTAGTGTGGGAAAGGTTCCTGGTGAGGAATCTCAGGAGCTGGGCTAATTGTCCGGTGCATCTCGCGGAAGGCTGAGCAAGGCAGCGCACAAGTAACTGCCTCTTCCGAGCAGCGTTGACTGAAAATAGTTCATTTCCAGTCCACAAAACCGTCAAACTCGGCCGGGTGTGTCCAAGGCGATTGACGATGAAAATTGACTGCTTGGAAGGTTCAGGACACGACTGCCGTGCTGTAGCCGCATCAGGTGCGTTTCGGGGACCGTTGACGATGCACAAAGCAGGGCAGAAGCCGCCAAATCATTCCCACGATCCAGCGGCACCAAGCCGTGAAATCCGATCATAACATGTTCTATCCATAGCTACAACTACAAAACCACTTGGCAAAACCCACATTCAAGACACTGAAAAAATATGGCATCATCTTACTTCACCATGGCGTACAACTTGAAATGTATGTATTCTCACAATACCCGCCACGGTCGTCTAGTGGTTATGGCGCTCGACTGCTGACCCGCTGGTCACGAGATCGAATCCCGGCCGCGGCGGCCGAATTTTCGAAGGAGGCGAAAATGCTTGAGGCCCGTGTATTTACATTTAGGCGCACGTTAAACGACACCAGGTGGTCGAAATTTCCGGAGTCCTCCACTACTGCGTCCCTCATAATCATATCGTGGTTTTGCGACGTTAAACCGCAACAGTTAGTGTGTTCGCACATATGAATCGGAGAAGCACTGGCGAGTGCGGCCGGCAGGTTTTTGTGTCCTGTGTGCGTTTGCTGAAAGCGCATCGCAGCGATGTTTATCGCTGCTTGTGCGCACATGGCACGGAAGAAAGCATGTCTCATTTGGGATATCCAATCTTAAAGCTGTACTTTTCAGTCGTTCTTACTCATGGGAATACTGTATGCATAAACCCTGAAGCGCCGGGGGCATATATATACGCATTCGGCGAGTACTCTAGGGCTTGTTACGACCGTCCCCAGCATTGGGGTTCTTTCAACGTTTGCGAACCCGTCAAGGAGATCGTCGACGCATTTCAGGGGCAGCATGTACTTGAGACGACCTCGCATGCAAGCGAGAACAAAGGTCAACATACCGGTCTTGCGCGCAGAGGACCGAGTAGTCGTCGACCCCTCCCCATCTCCCCATTCAGGCTCTTCCCCCTCACCGGGAGAATTCTGGAATCTGCCGTGTGCAAGGTCTTGGTGTTGTGAGCTCGTGACCATATTTGGGCATCGTTTGAGGTTTTGTGACCATATTTGGGCATCGTGTTAGTTTATGCCCTCTCCATGTGTGGTGTCTTTCCCCTCCCTCGTGGGCAAGGCGCCGAGACGACCGTATTGGCTGAAGACGCGGACAATGCGCCCAGGGTTGGCAACGCGGCGCTATAAAAGGCCGAAGACGTTCTGTATGTGTACCTTGTTACCCTTGTTACTCGTCGCTTGTCACTTGTGACTTGTCTCTGATCACTTGATCATTTCTTCTCAACATGTAAATAAATCTCTGTCGTTCGTACGAGCGCCTCTTCTCTTGGACTTGGCGGGACGAAGGGTCTGATGACGGGGGCCAGCTACCAATGATGAGACCCGCAGGACCCGGAGTCCCAACAACTGGTGGCAGCGGTGGGATATCGTTAACCCAGAGATGGAAGCGGTTGGATACCGTTAAGCCCGAGATGGAAGCGGTTGGGTGGAGTTGACCCTGATATCAACCACTGGACGGAAGCGGTTGGATGGAGTTGACCCCGAGCCCGACCACTAAACGGAAGCGGTTGGGTGGAGTTGACCCCGAGTACCAACCACTGGACGGAAACGGTTGGACGGAGCTGTTGCCGAGTACCGACCACTGGACGGAAGCGGTTGGACGGAGTTAGCCCGAGTTCCAACTGGACGAAAGCAGAAGGATGACACGGAGCTCATCAACTTCGAGAGGCAACGGAACGGCACGTCTGAGATGCACGACGCTGGAGGCATGACTGCGAGCTGGGTGAGTGCCGGCTTTCTCTGTTAAACTTTACCAGGCGTTTACTCTATGTGTTAAGTAAAAGCTGGTAGAGAGTGTCTGTCTTGGTCATTGGGTTAACAGGTAACTTGCGTCAGGCAGAAAATTGTGTGATAGCTTGGTGAAGCTCTTTCTGTCGGTGACGTCAAGGTTAACAGTGGCAGGATAGGATCCCGTGTAAGAGCTTTTGAAGCTTTATTTGTAGACTGAGTTAACTTGCGACAAGACAGAAATCTGTGTGGTAGCTTTGTAAAGCTTAGCTGTCGTTGCCGTCAAGGTTAATTAGTTACAAAGCGGGAATCTTTGTGGAACAGAGAAAGCGGTACTGGAAGCAGCCAGCATTTACTCTTTGTGATAAGTAAAGGCTGGTGGGGTCGTTGTAGACTAGGTAAAAGGGTAACTTGCGACAAGACAGAAATCTGTGTGGTAGCTTTGTAAAGCTTAGCTGTCGTTGTCGTAAGGATTAACTAGTTACAAGGCGGGAATCTCTGTAGAACAGAGAAAGCAGTAATCGAAGCAGCCATGTATTTGAAATCCCTGCGAAAGCCAATGTTGTTGCTACTTGCAAGGAAGTTGAATCTAGACGTGTCGGATTCCCTAAGAAAGCCAGAACTTATAGAGGTGATTCTCGCGTTGGGAGCGGAGGATGACGAGCTTTCAGAGTGTGTCAAGGAAATTGAGGCGAGAAAAGCGGCAGAAGCCGAAAGAAAGGCAGATGCCCAAAGAAAAGCGGCAGAAGCCGAAAGAAATGCAGAGGAGGAAGCCGAAAGAAAGGCGGCAGAAATCAGGGCAGAAGAAATACGTAGACACGAGGCTGAAATGCGAGCATTAGACGAAGAGATAGAAAGGATTCGTAAACGTAATGCAATACAGCCGAGAGGTCAGACACCTGCAGAGGTTGCGCACGAAAGGTGCGAAGAAGTGGCGAGTGCGGTGCACTTTAAAACCACATAGAAAGCCGCTCCTTGTGAGATACCACCAGGGAAATGTACGCGTGTCTACGAGTGCGACAGTGTCATGGACATTCAGGAGAGGGAAGCGGCAGAAGCCGAAAGAAAGGCAGAGGCCGAAAGAGAGGAGGCTAAAATGCGAGCATCAGACGAGGCGATGGAAAGGATTTGCAAGCGTTTAGACAACGTGGTCGCAAGGATTCTGAAATGTAGTGCAATGCGGGCGAGTGGTCAGACGACCGCAAAGGTTGCGCAAGAAAGGTGCGAAGTGGCGAGTGCAGTGCACATTAAAACCACAGAGAAAGCCGCCCCTTGTGAGATACCACCAGGGAAATGTACGTGTCGCTACGAGTGCGACATGCGCACGGAGCCTTCTGCGGAGAAAAATGAGAGACAGGTCGCGGATAGTGAAATCGCGCCTGATAAATGTGAGCGTTTCTCCGATTGTGCGAAGGCAGAGCAAATAGAAGACGAGACCGCGGCTGGTAGGGAGACGGAAAGGATTCCGAAAGGCATTCCGTGTGGGACGGAGGCTAGTTCTAGCCGCCCTAATAGGGTCATCGAGGAGCTGGAGACTTCCCTCGCACCCAAACACGTGAATGGCCTTCCGGAAGTCAAGGGAGAAGAGGACAAAGCTAGTCCTAAAAGTAGCGATGATTCGACGCTCCTGAAAGACGACAGTACTATCGGAGAGGGCCCCTCTAAAAAGGTTCCTATTGATAGCGGAGGAATCGCCCCAGAGTGTGAGAGGGTAGAGAGTCATACTGTCGAGAAGGGCCCAGCTGTAGTTTTTGCAAAGGAGAGCACAAATCAATTGGCCCGACAGTGCAACGGAGCGGAGAAGTCCAATGACTTAGGCAAGAGAGAAAGTGGCGCACAAGCACCGTTGAGCTGCGAAAATGCCGATGTCGCGAACCAGAGTGAAGTCCACCGTAATCGGGGAAAAGTTGCTCGCAAACGTCGCCGCAAAAGAAAGAAGCGGACTTGTGCGGCGCCGCGAAGGTTTGAGACAGGTGGCACACCGCGGCGAGAAAGACAGAAGGGCAGACGATCGGGCAGTTTCAGAAAACATCCGTTGATGCCTACAGTCGGGCGCAATCGACCGCCGCGGCGCAAAAAGGAAAAGGACAGGTCATCGTTCTGTTCGAGAAAACGTCCTTCGTGGCGTACAGTCAGATGCAAGTGGCGAAAAGGGGGAAGTGGTGGAGAACAATGCGCATCTCCATGACGGAGCGTGCCTTCGACAGGCACAACTTCGCGGGGACAACCATGTCGAGGTGTTCCTAGAAGAGGGGCGGCAGGAGCGGAGCGCCGAGTGAAAACACCCTTTTCCCCGCGTTTCTCGTGTCCCCTTCGCCTTTGTGAAAGAAACCGTCTGAATTCCCGAATAAGGCGTGACGGCGAAGTTCAGCTAAAAGCGCGCGCTCATTGTAGTCTCTGGCGATCTGAAATCTCGCCAAGACCGCGACCGCCACGAGTACGACCAAAAAGTGGAAGAAGGCTGTAAGCTTGTCGGAGAATGTGACAGTATGTCGAAAGGATTTTTTTGTAAGGTTATTGTAGTTGTATGTAGTGTTCTTTTGTTATATTCGCGACTAGTTTGTTTAGCTAAGCAGTTTCTTACTTTTAGTATTTTTAAGCGATGTATGTGTTTATTTTATTGATAGCATTGGTGCGAAATAGTTGTGGGCGCAATATTATGAGTAAGTTGTGCGGAAGCAGTGACCCGCACGGTAGTGAGCTGACTGAGTAAGGTGTGTCACTGTAGTCACGAGTGTATATTGGTACGACCGCTAATTGTGAAGCAGTGGTAGGGTTTGTAGAGCGGAACCGAATTTCATTTGTTTATGTTTTATGTATAGCGCGAAGTAGGTTTAGTGTAGAGATAGGCCATCGCCCTATCACAGGACTACCGATCATGTCCGCTAAGAACGGCCTGCTGCTGCGCTAGAAACTAGTTTTGCCACAACGTACGTTGAGGTACGATACTAAAAGGGGAACTTCATGGCAACGCTGATGGCTTGAGTCAATGCCCTTGACGCGAGAGCCTGTCACGAGAGTTCTGGCATGTTTTCTTTTTCCTGACCTAGACAAAGGTTCTTGATTATGTTTTTTTATTCTTTTGGGGTTTGATTAAACCTGTTAGAAAACATTAAAGACACTGCTATCCAGGGTTTCAGGCTTGGTGTGCTTCTAGTGTTATAGTTAGTTTCACCTTAACACAGGAGTAAAATTTTGAATAAATTGTGTACTTCCTTTAAATGCCAGTAAAGGGAGAAAATTGCCTGGTTGAGTTTGGCGGAATTCTCCGGCGCTCACCGGCTGAGTAGTTGTGTTTTCCTGAGCGTATGTGTTGTCTGTTGAGCCCACAATGAAGCAGGTGGTCATCAAAGAAAATCTTCACCAAACCGGATGGCGGCGCTGATCTCTCAGGACTGTCTCTGCAAACCTCAGCCCATCGAGATCTTTACCCCCCCGCGCGAGAGAGTGGTACGACCGTCCCCAGCATTGGGGTTCTTTCAACGTTTGCGAACCCGTCAAGGAGATCGTCGACGCATTCCAGGGGCAGCATGCACTTGAGACGACCTCGCAGGCAAGCGAGAACAAAGGTCAACATACCGATCTTGCGCGCAGAGGACCGAGTAGTCGTCGACCCCTCCCCATCTCCCCATTCAGGCTCTTCCCCCTCGCCGGGAGAATTCTGGAATCTGCCGTGTGCAAGGTCTTGGTGTTGTGAGCTCGTGACCATATTTGGGCATCGTTTGAGGTTTTGTGACCATATTTGGGCATCGTGTTAGTTTGTGCCCTCTCCATGTGTGGTGTCTTTCCCCTCCCTCGTGGGCAAGGCGCCGAGACGACCGTATTAGCTAACTATACCACGGAGACCCAAGACATCGTCAGTTAGGAATGTCTGATCGTAATCGGATTCGATATGTTCGAAAATGAGTCGACGTCTTCTCCCCATGATGCAAACTTAACGGCCTGCCACATTTCACTTATGACGAATTTTCTCTTGTAACTAGGGAAATTCGCGCACCTGTAGCACATTGCAGAAATTGCCTCAACTCAACGAGCGATAGTGGATCTCACATGTGATAAGTTAAAGTTTATACATACATATATATATATATAATTACGCCGTCATACGACCGTCGTCGTTGGAACATTCAGCGACGACATACTGTCGTCGATTTTCCAACCACTTGCATCAAAGCCCATATATTGTAAAAAAATCACAGGTTCACCGCAACGGCGAAGCACTGCACGCGATAGCAACAAATTAGAATGTAACACGAAGAATGGAAAGCAGCTCGAAATTTCCAGCACGTCGATCAAGCTCAAAGGACGCACGAAAAGAACACACACAGGACGAGCGCGAACTATCAAGCGTCCCAGCTCGACACTTAAAGCGTGCTCCTCAAACTTAAACAAAAACGCATGAAACTAACGCACAGGTACACACAGGACGAGCGCGAAATAACAACTGTCACAGTTGTCACTTCTTTCTGTTTGAATAGCGCGCCTCTTTCGCAGACGCGGTCGATGCAGCGAGCGAAGTGACCTCCCTACGCTGTGTAACTTCAGCGCGGACATCGCGGTGAAAGCAGAAGACATAAAAACCACCTCCCTCACGAAACAAGTGCGCGCGCAGGGCGACCACGCCCTCTAGGGCAAAGTTCACCTGGCGAAGCAGGGGCGACGACATTTCAAGCGCGCCCCTCGCGCCATCTCGCTGGTGACCAGGAAAGCAGGCTGAAGTAAATGGTGTATCTAAATACCTCGCCGTTAGGGTGCTGTAGGACGTACGACTCCTGGCCCATCCGCCCAATACCGCGCGCTGCGGAGCGAGAGGTGGCCCGTTCGATTACGCGCTTCGGGGAAAATTTTTCTGGAATATTTTCATTTCTTGATTATATATATATATATATATATATATATATATATATTATATATACAGGACATGACCGCAATAACGACGGCAAAAACCAACTGATAGTGCCCATATAACTGCTATCGCAATCGAAAGGCCCAGGCGAATTGTGAAAGTACTCGTATTGTTTTTCCTTGATGTTAGTCCTAATAACTCTAGGCGTCCTTCTTTCTGTATGTTTATGTAACCGATCTGTTACACGTGTAACTACTGCTCAGCGCAGGCCCTGCTTGAATGTCGGGGAACATCCCCGGTTATTTCAGACTCTTGTGATATGGCTGCGCGCGAAACGAACACAGTGGACTTTATTCGAGAACTATCGCGGCCACCGAAAATTATCCTGCGATATTCGATGCTGTATATTTGTCGACGTGCCTTAAACGCTGAAGTTCTTCGACGACAGACGACTGTGATCGACACTATTGTTACGCTTCAGGTGTTTATTCTTTTACTGGGCACAACGTTCCCGAATAAGCGGTAAATCATTTTCAGCTTGAGTGCTTTCTGCAACACAGTCACGACATCATGACAAAAATAATTCATAATTGTTGGGGATTTACGCCCCGAAACCACGATGTGATTATGACAGTCGCCGTAGTCGAGCGCTCCGGAAATCTCGACCACCTGAGGATCATAACGGGCTCCTAAATCTAAGCACGCAACATTTGAGCATTTTGCCTACATCGAAATGCGGCCGCTGCAGCCGGGATTCGATCCCGTGGCTTTTGGAGCAGCAGTGAAGCATCATAACCGCTAGACCACCGCGGTGAGTGAGAATAATAATGTAATAATAATTGCTTTATAGTAGATACGCATGTGGGCTGGTTGGTTCATGATTACGAGTGAAAAACAGCGCTAAAAATACGGTACAAGACAGGACACAAAACCACGGCGCTGACTAATAACCGAATGTGTTTTATCACTTCAGTCAGCATATATAAACGTCACCACTATCGCAATGAAACTACACAAAACTTAAGACTCAGCCTGCGCAGAGGCAGTAAGGCCATCAATGGGACATGAATTCTATCTCCTTCGGAGGGAGGGAAATCGAGGGGAGGCCTACATATGCCTCGCCGCTATTGTGGACGTGTGTGGTAGGAATTTAGCGTGCTTGAAGTGCGTAGCTAAGTGCACGTGTATATAATGGCGCAACAATGAAGAAGATACCGATGAGGGTCTCTCGTGTGAGGGAGTCGGCCATAGCGCTAGCCTCAATTCTATTTTATATTATTATTATTACTATAATCTTAATTCTAATTCGTTTACGCTTCTGTAATAATTAGGCAAAGTTTGAACTTCTATTACAAATTTGCCTTTAACAGCTAACCGGTTTTTGGCCAATCCCCAGTGTGGGTATGAGCCACAGCTTCAAGGGTCTACTCTACTCTACTCTACTCTAGCCAGAGCTGCCTGGGCGGGACCCGCGTTTCCGACCAAGTGTGCGGCATCCGAAGACTTGTGCCCTGGGTCCTGTGCGCAACGGGCGTCGGCGTGTTCCTGTGCGGCCGAGCCGTGTCCTGGGCCGCTACTGTGATGGGCGACGTTCCAGACCACCCGGCGCCGGGCCTTCGTCCCGACGCAGGCCTGAACAATCGGTGACAGCATCGCCGGATGGTGGACGTGCCGTGGGTGTGTGATTGTGCCGTCGCCGCGCCGACAGACACTACCCACTAGACGTACACAGAAGTGTGTGTTATCTGTATCTGCTTGTGCAACGTGCTCGTCAGTTCCGTTCCACGTCCACATTAAACCTCCATGTTTCTGTGAGACTCTCTTTGAGTGCAAGAGGCCTGAACCCACTAACAACATCAGAACGTGATAAGCTTCTGAAATAATACGAGTGTACTCGTCATAGTAATTTGACAAGAAAGTGGTATCTTTAAAAGATGGATGGCAACCGCAACTATTAAGATGAAGAGATAACTGACTATCTGTAGCTTATTTCTGAACCTTGTTCGAATGCTCGCGCACGCGGTCATTAGCACACCACCGCGTTTGACTGACATAATAACGCCCGAAAGAAAGTAGAATCTTGTACACAAAACCTTGACGACATTCAAGAAACTTCTGCCTGAACTTCTTAGTACATCTTTTGTTCTCTACCTCTCGGTTGACTTGCTCGCGAAGGCTACCAAGCTTATTTTGGGCAGAAAACAACCACCTAACGCTTGCCCTGCCAACAACTTTCTTGAGATTGTGCGCTACCTTGTGCACATAAGGGATAACCGCGACAGTTTGCTGGTAGTTTGTCTCAGACTGTTGAGCAGCCTAGCGGTTATTTTAAAGCTTGCTACGAGGCGTTCGGCAATGTTAGTCAAAAGCGTTGCTGGAAAACCTGCAAGATTCAGGCGTGCTACTTGCGAAAGAAAACTTGCTTCAACTTGGTGGTCACAAGACCTGTCTAGCGCCACCTTCATGCAAGCTCTTGCAATGCCGCGTTTAACAATCTTCCAGTGCGCAGAGGAAAAAGGGAGAAGGCTCTTTTGAAACCTGAGCTCATAACTCCAACATACATGGTTATTTGAGAACGATAGTTCGGAGTCTAAGAAGCGCAGTTTGTTGTCCGAAGGATGCTCAGTGGTAAGTTCAACAGAACTTAATTCTGTGAGGAACACGTCAAAAATTGTTGCAGCAACAGGCTGCGCGTAAGGATTGTTAGTGCTGTATAAGATTAAAAGGCCAACCACGTATCCCATCACCTTTACCATGCTCGTCTGACTTAGCTTGCTCTCAAGATTACGGTCATAGCTCGCTAATAAAATGTCACTAAGGACAGGGCCGATGCAAGAGCCTATGCACACACATTTCCGCTGTATAAAAACTTTTCATCCAAGCAGACGAAGCTCGATTGCATATAAAACTTTAAAACTCTAAAAACTCTTCGACAGTGATTCCACGTGCGTTTCGAATCTTGGGAGCCCCATATCTGTCAATGCAATTGCTAACTTCGGTACACACATCTTCCTGAGGCAACGAATAATATAAATTCGTGATATACACGGAAAAAGCACGCACGCCCACTGGATACTACATTAGCGGCGAGGCATGCGTATGCGGCGAAGCATGTGCTCCACATTAGCGGCGAGGCATGTGTAAGCCTCACCTGGATTTCAATCCTTTCGAAGGAGATGGAATTCATGTCCCATTGATTGCCTTGCTGCTTCTGCGCAGGCTGAGTCTTCAATTTCGTGTAGTTTCATTGCGATAGTGGTGAAGTATATTTATGCTGACTTAAGGATTAAAGCGCATTTGGTTGCTTGTCAGCGCCGTGGTCTCGTGTGTTTTCTTGTGCCGTCTCTTTAGCGCCGTTTTTCAATCGTAATAATTGCTTGCGTTGATTTCCCAAAGCCACGGCGTTATTAGGCGAGATCAGGCAGTGGACTGCGGATTATTTCGTCTCCGTGGTGTTCCTTCGAGGGACACTAAATTGAAACTTGAAATTGTTTTAGACTGATAAACTATACCCTGAAAGCTCTAGTGTCGCTAATTTCACCATCATATGTTTAGGAATAGATGAGAAAATAAATGCCAAAAATTTCACATTTATATGTCCCGCTGAAATCTTCGATGTTGAAGTAGCGGACTGCAACGTGTTTTTCGTATTGTGACCACGCTGGCTCAAAGAAATTTCCTGAAACTTGATATGTGAAGTCTCTCGCTCCATCATAAAACCATGTATTTCATTTACACCGATTAGGAACTACGTAGGCCTTAGTTGACGCTGTCAAAATCTATGACGTGATGGTGACTGGTGCGGGACGTTCAAGGTGGCGTCGCCACCGGAATTTTATTTGTCGTGTTTTCTCCCATACGATGCGGCTTTTCGCGGCAAGCGCGGTGTTTTTGGTATCGTTAAAGAGCAATTTACTAATATGAGAAAATCTTTTTTTTGCTTTAGTGTCCCTTTAACGTGAGCCTAAACTAAGCACAGGTGCGTTATTTGCGTTTCGGCACATCCACATGGAGCTGCCACAACCAATAATGAAACCCGTGTCCTCAGTCTTAGCTTCACAATTTTTTCATTCTCATACCCTGGTAAATAAAGATGGCCTCCTGAGTAACTTGATACTGCTACCACTTAGCCTTACGAATCATCAGTCTTGCAATCCTCATGATTTTAGTATCCGAAAGGTAGCTAAAATTTCTTAGGAATTTCCTTCTTCACCATACACGCTGTTTCGAAGAGACAGTTAGCCAGGAGGCGGAAGATTCGTCATAGCCATTACAAAAAACTTGCAGTGAAAGAGGCTTGAGATTTGCCTTCAAGAGCAGAACCCGATATCGTAATCGGGCCCCTTTGTATCGTCATCTAATTTGCTAGCCGGACATCGCTTCTGGGTGAACACTTACACCATGTCGAGAGGAAAGGCCGTTTTGAAGTAACCTCCAATGCTTACTGTAAGTGCGGAAGTGCCCATCACACCATAATTGAATTGGCGAGTTAGCAAACTACCCAATAAGTGTCCGTCAGGTATTGCGTGCACTTACGTACCTGCTCAACTGATTGATGCTGTTGCTGACGACGATAATGAATTATGACTGAGTGCTTTCTTAGGTTGGGCCTATACATCACGCAAAAGTTGGGAAATTCAGATGGTGTGACGCTTGTGGCGAGTGTACACCTCTGTCTCGTAATTTTCCATGTATTAGCGTGACTCGTAGGACTACGTGACACCTGCTTAGAGGTGTTTGTTTTGTTTTTTGTTTTCAGAAACGTTTAGAACGATTGGCATGTCTCTGTGGTAGCCTTTCCACACGGAAGGCCTCGATTTTATTACGGCTCAGAGCCACATTTATCATTATTTGTATTATTTTGTGGTTTTCCATTCACTGACAGGGTTGCAGTTGGTGTCTACTTTGCGCCAGATTGGCCACTTTACGACACCATCTGGCGACGAAAAGTTGAGGTTGGCTCCATGGCAGCTTTCTGGTTACTGTAACAAGATAGCAAGTTGGGCGAGTTGGTGCGTATTCATATTTGAAGGAATGCGCTGTGTGTGTTTAATCTCTTCTTAGTCTTCGTTTTTCTGTGCGCTAATTTTCTTCAAATATGTCTGACTACTTTTGATCTTTTGGCGCATTCAGTAGCCATTTGTCTTATGATTTAAAGATAATATACACTGTTTGCATGCTTTTTTCAGTCCAGTCAACCGATTCGCGTGCGCGTCGTCTTCCCACCAGGCGGCTGGCGCACAGCGAGGCAGCGCAACACAGCGCGCCTGCAAAATACGGAGTGTAGAAGCACCGCTCATGTTGGCAAACACGTGACAAGCACGCTGCTCACGCTGCCCGCCATCTATGCTATGCTACGAGCAAGTTTATAATTAAGGTGAGCAGTGGCAACTTGACAAAAACAAATATTCCCCAAAAAATGAAGCTGGGTTGTTTTCTTCGACCACATATCGTTATCTCAATCTGGACTGGTATTGTGCGAACTATACTAATCGAATTCGGTGTGCAGCAAAGGGGGCGGAAACTCCCTGTACCTCCCATAGGACGCGCTCTCGCATGTCGATAGGCTGCGGCAGCGCCGCTTCCACCACAGGCTGCTGCCTGGAATCTACTAGAAATTATTCAGAAACAAAACATTTCTTTCATGACGTCACTGGTCAGGTCAGCATATACAGGGAAAGGGTGCGGAATTGAGATGAGAAGGGTTGTCGCGGAACCCCTCCTTCCCCCTTCGCATTCAAGCGGAATGTGTTTGTGCTATCTTGCAGGTCCGCTGGCTGCTCGGGCGACGCGGCCATCTGTTATACTTAGTGAACCATCGTTTTAATTTTGTTCATGTGTTGTGAAGTAAGCAAACTAAACCTGACCGTTTTCTCAATAAAACAGAACTCAATGAACGCAAGTAAAAATTAAACGTTTTTTGATCACTTGTTTCGTACTAATAAACAGAGATACACGTAGTGTGAATTTGTCAGTCTGCAAAAGTAGCTTCAATTCAAAACTGAAATATGCACATAATGATTAAACATTGAAACCAGAACATCCAACGCAATGCGTTAATTATTAACAATCACGTGCAGGCCATGTCGTACTTGGCTTAATCTTGTCTGTTATGAAGGCGAACATATTTTTGTTTCAGAACTTAGTACCAAACAAGACAGAAGTTCAGGGGAAGATGGAGCCTTGAAGCGATGAGAAATCGTTGAACAGGGAATGCCGCTGGAGACAATGTTTCGACAAGTTGACTTGTCTTCGCCAGGGCAGCAGCATTGCCTTGACGAAGAAAAGTCCACTTGCCAAAGCGTCAGCTCCAGCGATATTCCTTGTTAAACGATTTCTCGAAGCATCAGTGAGTCCATTACGTGTATTTCAGTGACAGTAATAAAGGTAAAGGCCCACGAGGTTTCAAACTGGCTATATGCATTTCCATGAACAGGAAGGAGCCTACAATTGCTTCATAGTACTTGAACTACAAGGCAGAAGTAAAATATGAACAGTGTCGCCGAACCAACATGCATTCAAGCGTTTCCTTAAACGTATGGGGTATATTTTAGCGCAAACTATGAAAGAAAGCACGAGAAAAGAGTAGGAGAAATCGGAAAGGTCGAGCGCTAAACGTATTTCGCCTTAAACGTATTTTGCCGGCAATAGGTAGGCTGTCGTCATGACAAGTTAGTCTAGCGTCACTGTGCTTATGTCAGTCCAGTCAGCCTTGCAGAGAAGTGGATTTACGCATGTACTCATGCAAAATGAATACCTGCTCAATTGATGGACCCAAACACTTGTGCTCACCCGTAGTCACTAGGAATCCTGAAAAACCTTCGCGGAACTTGAAATCCCTGGGTTAACACACCACAGAGCCGCGCAAAACACGCGATGCTCCGATTTAGCTATCTTCGTATAATACTCGGTAGGCCTCCTCGACGTGGCTTCCTGCGGCTTCCGTTCGCTGCACGCCCCATCAAATGTCTTACCTTTCCCGTATTCATACTTGCTACGTGAACCGAGCGAGATAACCGAGCGCAATCCAACTTGTGATATCGCTGAGCGAGTGGCCAGGATAAGTGTAGGCAAGCGCTACGAACACAAAATTGAAATTCACCAAATTTAATATTCCCGAAATAAGAAATAAAAAAAGAAAAATAACCAAAAGAAGAGTTCTTTACAGTTCAATAAAATTTCTTTATTTATACAGACTCGTGAAAGACAATAAATGCGAACGTCTACATAAACCTGACATCGTTCAATCAGATCATAGGATGACCGGCAACCATCCTATGATGGGCGCATGTTCCTTAAACTCGAAACTGGCGCTCTGTTTCCAGGGCCTCGTGCAGCTACACGGAAGAACTGCTTCAGCGTATAATGTTGGTGCTGACTTTGCTACAATATAACATCTACTGCAGCGACTGCCAGTAGGGGCAGTCGTGTGCGCTGTGACCTTGGTATATTCCATAAGGCCGTCACGGATTCATTTGCAAGCTCGGGAATTTTTATTGCAGCATCTGTTCTTGACATTCGGGTGGAATCTCGTACACTGTCCTTGTGTACTGATCGAGTAGCTGCATCGATGGGTTCTTTGTGGAATATATTGCAGTCTAAATTAGGCTAACTTGTTACTGGGCTACATGGTACATGGTACATGACATTGAGGGAAAAAATTTTCCTGAATGTTGCTGTGACGAGGGCGATCGGCGCTTCTTCCGCCGCCTCGGAGCTCCGTACCCTGACGGGGACAAGTGCTGACACGGTCGTAGTCTTCACAGACTGCCAATCTGCTGTCCACAGTCACACACGAGGCCGAACCTGAGTCTAGGCACTCTAAATTCTGAGTAAGAGCAGCACTCCGCTTCCTTAAACCTGCGTAGCATGGGTGCCGGGGCACGAGGGGCTCGAAGGAAACAAAGCGGCTCACGCCGCGGCCCACGCTCACGTAAACCGGGCCTCCCTCCCCGCCTCGCTTGACTCGCGGTTAGCCAGCGCTGCAGCAGAAGTGGAGACCGCACGACCGATATATAACGCCATACTGCAAGAACATCGCCTAGCTCGCAGTGTGTACCCTCCAGCTCACTCCAAACTGAATAATGAATACACCACAATATTCCGAATACTGCAGAGCAATACGTATGCGCACGGTATCTTGCTACATCGCACCTACCCGACGCTTCATGCATACAACCGCCCGATATGCGACGTTCCCGACATACTGGCACACCCGAGCACAGCCGTGATCTGCTTCTGCACAAGAAAGTTTAATTTCATCATAATCAATGTTGCAGTGGCTTGGGAACCATTCAGTAACGTAAACTAATTCTTTTTTTTTTTTTTGGGGGGGGGGGGGGGGGGGGGGGGGGGGAGAGGTTGAACCATACTATACGTACGTTCGTGCGTGCGTTTGTATGTGCGACTATATGTAAACACGCAAAATTGAAAAATCTTGCACATGTCTATGTGCCCACTTCAGCAGTGCGACGAAACACGAAGATAAACCAGGAGGTACACCAAGGCACTTGGATTCCTCCAGGACGCTTGAATTCTTAAAAAGATCTCTGCGGCCCTCCCCTCGCGCTGTGAAAAACCTTGCGTTCCAAATGTTCGTCAGACCTAAACTAGCATTTGCTTCCGCCATTTGGAGTCCTCATCAAGATTACCTCATCAGCTCCCTCGAGGTGGTGCGAAATCGTGCAGACCGGTTCATATCATCTCAGTACAGTAAACATGCAAACGTCACTCATATCAGATCGTCTATTGAGCTAACCCCTCTAGCTGTTCGCAGAAAAACCGCACAGATCAGCCTGTTTCATAATCGGTATCCCAACTTTTCTCACCTGCATGGCACTCTGCTCATTACTCCAACTCGCACCTCCCGTCGACTGTTCAACTCTAAAAGTGTACAACGTGTTCATGGCTCAACTCACGCATTTAATAAACCCTTCTTGCCATCAGCGATTGAGCATTGGAACAGTCGTCCCGAATATGTTGTTCAAGAGCGCGACCCAGTCAAATTCAGTGCTGCTGTCTTCTCTTTTTAGCTTACCCCCGCACATACCTGTCCTTCAACAAAGCTTTTTCTTTTCAATAAATATTTTTTTATTGTTTTGTTTATTCTCTTTAACCTTCCGGTATTCCTTTGTGTTTCCGTCTTGCAACCAACCACATGTTACAGTTAATAGTTCTTACACTTTCATAATTTGCTTATATTGATGACAACACTGTGAAATGTATAGTTGCTTCACTGTTGTCTTTAAGCACTGCATTTGAGTCATGACATGTACTTATGATATTTATTTCCTCCCCCATTTGTGTAATGCCTCGTTTAGGACCTTTAAGTGTTTATTAAATGATGATGATGATGATAAAGGCACACTGACGCACTGTTCGAGTGCATATACCAGACACGTAAGTCAAAGATTAGAGTGGCCTCCAGATTATTGCTTCATTTGTGAAATGCTTTTCCGCAGTACCCAGAAATATTAGAAAGAGCATGTCCGGAATTATTAACATCATAACGTAAAAGAGCTCGTTTCTCAGAAATGCCGGTCTGGGTGTCGGCGTCAGTGGCGATGTCGTTGGGATTGAGCGAAAAATCAGCGTTGTCCGTGAGCAGGGTTGCCACTGGGTGGACTTGTAAAAGCGCTAGAATTCAACATAAAAGCTGTTGAAGCAGCTATTATATTTATCGCCAAATTTGCAGCGAAATGGAACAAAAGGACAATTCATGCAAAAATCATCATCAGGTGATGACGTCACCACACAACGTCACATATCGTCAAAATTTCTGATCCATCATGACGCCACATATCTTGGCGTGACATCACGTCACATCATGGGAGCTTGGTCAAAGATGGGTCGATCACGGAGGCTGTGCAAAAACCACGCTTGGTGCACGAAGCTTGCTGAGGGTGGCGTTGCAGGGTGAACACATCAACTGAGAATTATAAAAAATCACAGCATATCCACGGAGTGAATTATGATGAGTGGGCGAAGCTGCGGAGGTTCATCGGTAAACCGTGAATCTTCCGTGAATTCTGCCCAGTACATCATCACCGACGTGAGATTGGGCGCGTTTATACTAAAGGTTCGATGAGAGTTACGACGACTTGCAGCTCACTTTAATTTTACATGTACGCTGTGAATTTTCATTATTTAGAAAACCATTGCTTTAGAAAACATCTGGCGTCTTTCGTTAAGCAGATGGCGTCTTTTCGTTTTGCTTTAGAAACATCTGGCGTTCTTTCGTTTTGCTTTTAGAAAACATCTGGCGTCTTTCGTTGGTTTATTTCATCAATCAACGGCGTTTTGAACAAAATTTAGTGTGTAATCACGCACAGGAGAAATCTCACCAGGGACTACCTTCGAGGTAAACAATGGCTGCTAATGGGCATGAGAGACAGAAGAAGTCGGCTTTTAGCTAACACTTACACTTCTACTTCTACTAACGTTTCCTACTGGAACATGCCAATGGTTGCTAATGGGGAATGAGAGACAGAAGTCGGCTTTTAGTTAACGCGCACGCTGCGAATTTTTTATTGTTCAACAACGCACAGGAAAAATCTCCCACCGGCACCACCTTGGAGGTCAAGATCTGGTACTAGCGTTACGACTGGTTACGCACTACGACTACGAGGGACGAACGGGTGCCGCTTTAAGGAGCTTCGCCCCTAAAAGTCACAGCTTCGCCGCAAGGGCGAAGCAAAGAATGTGATAACAAGAAACTAATGCTATACGAAGTGAGGCTAGCCAATGGATACTCTCAGTTTGAACAGCGCTGCTGTCGCAAAGGCGGCCAAAGCAGCGAAGGAAACTAGAGTGCTTCAAGTGTCGAGCTGTGACACTTGATAGTTCGCGCTCATCTTCTGTTTGTTCGTTTAGCGGCGTCCCTTGAGCTCGAGTGACTTTCGTACGCTCCGTAACATGAGCGCGGACATCACGGTGAAAGCGTGAAACATCCCTCTTCCCCTCAGCACGAGAAAACCGCGCGAGCAGACAGCGGAAGGGCAAGGTTCTCCCTGCGCAAACATGACAAGAAGCGAACGCGCTTGCCGACGACTTTTAAATTTACCCGTCGCGCTCCTAACGCCATCTCGCTGATAATGAAGAAACGCTTATTTATTTATTTTTTTATTTATTTTACCCTCAGGGTCAACAGACATTACAGAGGGGAGTGGTAAAAATAATAACGAACAAGTTTGTAAGTACAAAGAGGCAAAACAATGTTCCTGATTAAAACAACAGATTATGATAGGCAAAAAAATACAAAAATATCAAATATCAAAATGGCAAAGAGGAAAATAGAAAATAGAAGGCTACATTCTGGTAAAAAATAAGATGAATGTTTCTCAATATACAACAATCGTTCTCACAATTCAATACAGCAGGTGACAATACAACAGGTGACAGTGTAATGTTCTTATTTATAGAGATACAAATATGGCATATGAGATGAAAACAACTACAAGGTATTAAAAGAATTGGCTAATACAGTCACAAATGTGTCATGATCTGAAATTGTTACAAGCGCCTAGCGTCTCTGAGTCCGTCCAGCGGTAAATGGTGTGTATATAACGCTCGCCGTTAGCAACGTGGAGGATCTGGGTTTCGTGGCGTAGTGGATAGCGCCACTCGCTGCGGAGCAACAGGTCCCTGGTTCGATTCCGCGCTTCGGAAGCATTTTTCTGAATTATTTTTCTTTGGGGCTTTTATATATATATATATATATACATACTTATACATATACGGTGCATGACGGGCTACGGCGATGGCGAAATTCAGCTGAGACTGTCCATATAATTGCTATCGCAATAAAACAAGATGGCTTTAGCCTTCCAGTCGTTTAGGTGAGTGTATAAAGGATCCATGTGTTTTTTTATTTATTCATTTATTTATTTCAATCGCCTCACAGGCTCCTACATGGGAGCATTTTGTCATGGTGGGGGGGGGGGGAAGGGTGATTGCATGAGTAGAGGTAATAACGCGAGCATGAGAACCTTGCTATACAATGCTTATTGACTGTTGGTACGGTAGGTAAAAAGCACGCTATTAATTAGAAAGGATGACCTTTACGTCGGCCTTAAAATAGATTGCATTACGAATGTAAAGGATGCGCTCCGGAAGGCCATCCTAATGAATAATAACCTGCGGGAAAGTTGATGAATTTTAAAATGCAGGGGTTCTACCTTAAATGCGTTGGAAGTTTAGTGGGTTATTTAGACGACGTGAGGTGGCGAAAATGCTGTACGTGAGGTAGCGTTGAGTGATTGGTACTACAGACGACCTTATGAAATAGGCAAATTAAGGCAATAAGTTTCCGTGGTTGCAAAGCAAAAAGAGGGAGTGTTGATGCAATATGTGTAACGCCTGAGTGACGGTTGTAGTTTCTGGAGATGAAACGTGCGGCACGATTTTCACTAAACTCAAGGGAATTAATAAATAGGCCTTATGGGGTGACCAAATGCGTACTGTGTACTCAAGTTGCGGATGAACAAATGTTTGATATGCGTACTTACGGGAAGTTGCAGGCGTTCCATGGAGATCACATTTTGGATGGCCTAATACGCGCAATGGTTTAGCTGCAACGCTGTGTATATGAGCTGCTCAAATGAAAGAAATTTTAAAGGGAGATACGCCACATTTGAAAAGGATATTCTGTACATTTTTTTAATAGTCTGTGACTTTCATCCAAATTCAGTATCACCTCTATGCAGTGTCCTTCACAGCTTCGCCGGTCATCTACCTTCGTATAGTGGAAATAAAAAAAAAAAACGGTAGGAAATGGAAGATGGTAGCTTGCGATGGAAAAATACGTAAACATGGGGTGGGTGCTCCAGCCGACGTTTCGACAAGTGGTCTTGCCGTTCCAACAAACATAGGAGTTAAAACACGGAAAAGAGCCCGATGTACGAGAAATAAAAGTTCAAGAGAGTGGTAAGTTGGGCTAGTTGGTATGTGTTCAAAGTAATAAACAGCGCGAGAAACTATAGAAAAAAGGGAAGAACAACACGGGAGGAGCGCTGTCCTGTGTTGTTCTTCTCATTTGTCTATAGTTTTTCGCGCAGTGTATTACAATGTATCCCATGTTCACCACTAATACGAAGCAACAAATGAAAATGCTATGCGAAGTAAGGCTATAGCAGCGAACTGTACAAAACGCTCAACAAAACTCAATGAAAAGCCACTCAAAGCTATTCAATGACTACAAAATTCCGGCGTGAGGGAATACGGCCGTTGTAGTGAGGGCAGCGACATTCATGCTCTCTGTCGCTTCAACCAAAGTAAATGATGAGAGCGCAGCATGCGCAAACGGTACTTTGTCTGCGATAATAAATGCGAAGCATTTCTTAGCCAACCGAAGGTATTTTGAGCGCTTCTATCTATCTATCTATCTATCTATCTATCTATCTATCTATCTATCTATCTATCTATCTATCTATCTATCTATCTATCTATCTATCTATCTATCTATCTATCTATCTATCTATCTATCTATCTATCTATCTATCTATCTATCTATCTATCTATCTATCTATGCGCCTATATCTGAGTGCTCTCGTGATCGCCTCCTTGACTTGGCGTAAACCAAAATTGGCAGGGGAGGGTAAGAGGGTTTCACAAATATGACTGTCTGGGCATGACATCAATAACATGAAACTCCTGTCGCGTACGTCGTCAAACTCTGTCCTCCAGACACGTGTGGCACATACCCGTTTACTACGGGTCGCGGTATTCGGGTATGAGCCACAGCCACATGTGATTGACAGTTTATATCTACTCAGAAACTGCTGTGTCTACTGGGCTTTCTTAGCAACATGTAGGGATCCGTGGTTTCGGAGTTTATTAAATGCGAAGTATTTCTTAGCGAACCTTTGGCACTTTGAACGTTTCTATCTACGTATCTATCTATCTATCTATCTATCTATCTATCTATCTATCTATCTATCTATCTATCTAGCCGCCTACGTCTGGGTGCTCTCACGGTCGCCTCCTTAACTTCGTGTCGACCAAAATTGGCATGGGAGGGTAAGATGAGTTGACGAATATGATTCTCGGGTCATGACATGCATAACGTGAAAATCTTGTCGCGTACGTCGCCAAACCCTTTCCACTAGACACGTGTGGCACATACCCGTTTGCCACGGGCCGCGGTGTACGGGTATGCGCCACAGGTGTTTAACAGTTTATATCTACCCAGGAGCGGCGCGAAGAGACATTGGTAACTAAAATGCTAGAGCGTTAAGGAAAACCAACATCGGCAGCGTTGACTCGACGAATGGAAAAAATGAAAATTAGGATCCCAGCAGGAATCGAACGCAAGCATTCCGCGTGGCAATCAGGTATTCTACCATTGAGCCACGCCTGGTCTATAAACTGGTTTGGAAAAACAGCCTACGCAGGCGTAATATCGGCGCAACGTCAATTGTGGTCGTGCTTGCTATCTAATTTTACAAGAAAGCAATGAGCACTACATGATACTCCTACGATACGTACTCCTACAATACAGGCGTCATACCAGATTAACATCTGTGGTTCTAGTGCTGGGTCCGCTTTATAGCAGTCTAGTAAACATTACGTTTTTATTTCTATGATTCAGCATGCTATATTGAAGCATTGCTCGACCCCGGAGGAACACATTAACGAAAGTTACATATGATATCCACATCACTGCACCGTAAAGTGCACTTCGTCCGCCAGAACGACGCAATGTCCTCTTCATTACTTACGAGGCTGGGCGATGGCCTTATGCTGACCGAGAATGATGCCAGATTGACGGCCAGCCGCTTTGTAGACTAGACGACGTAGGCCACATACGCCCAGGTAGTCCACGAATACGACAAGCACCACCGACTGATATTGGTCTACGTAACACTATCCAGGCCTACTAGCCTGGACGGCCTGTACATCACCAGGGGCGTAGCCAGGGGAGGGGGTTGGGGGGTTCAACCCCCCCGAAATTTTTCAGTTTTGCTTGCGTATATATACACGCACACATACAAACGCACGCACGAACATACATAAAGTATGGTTGAAACCCCCCCCCCCCCCCCGAAAAAAATTTCTGGCTACGCCCCTGCACCTCACCAACGCGAATGATGGCTTCAGGTTTCGACATTTCACCGGCTCTATCGACAGGCAATTTGTCGACGAAATGACCGAGGCATCCACGAATTCCAACAGCTCTACTATACCACATACTTCACTACACATGGACCCCTCGTCACCACCATCACGACCGGATCCTATAAGTCATGACCAGCAGCTGGCGATCACTGATCCCGGTGATAATGCCCTTGTTCAAGAACTGTCAAGAACTTCTTCCATATATGCACACGTGTTCGTGAAACGTGCGTGCGTTCTCGGGACACGTATATCAGCTCACCGTTTCTGGTATTGGTAATACCCACGTTGCCATTGGCAGCGTTACCCAACCGTAAACAACTGGTTATATAACACATATGCGGCTCTTCGACATATATGTGTGCGTATAAAATTTATACAAATCTTTAGCGTCATTTTGTAACGTGTCGCTCAGTAAAAAAAATTACACCACAATCACCTTCCCGCCGCATGCTTCGCATAACTTCGACTCCCACGGTACGTGGGATCTGCCGAATTTTTTTTCGTGAAATTTGGAAGGTGTTTTTCGGAGTTTATCTTTTGGGGGGAAATTCGGCGTTTATGGGAGTTTATCCCACCTAAATCTCCAATTCTCGAAAATTCGGTGCCTAATTTTCCCTTATAAGTAGCAATATTTTCTTCTTAATTTTATGTTCAATGAAAATGCGTTACATTGTTGCTGATAATCCTGTTCGCGCGTCCTTTTATTTTTTCTCACTTCTTGTTCATTTGACCTGTTAATAAGGTTGTTGATGTGCGCTGCTGTAAACTCGCCAAAGCCTACCCATGGCAGTCTTAGAATGAACTGATTTAGTTGCTGGACTGATCTCCATTTTTATATATGAAAGCAGGTACCACACACGGGCAGAAGGAAGGGCCGTTTGGCGTAATTTGGAGCCTTGGTGCGAAGCGCCAAGCGGCTGCAACCTAATAGTTCCCGGGAACGCGTGGAGGAGTGTTCCTATTGGCCTCGAGATCTTGGAGTGGCGCCCTCTCGCGTGTGACGTCAGAGCGGGGACTCCGCTCTCAACCACGCTGAAGCAGCCGCTGCTCTTGTATGCGTATCGTCTGTTTCAGGCGGGAACTTAGTCGAACGAACAGCCTCGCGACAGTCAGCTAACGACTGCAACGAATGTTTTCGAGTGTAATCTTGAACTTGTTTTAGTTTCGGCCCAGTCAACAGGGCAAAGCAATCCCCCGGATGGCCGACGAGTGCGCCGATACCACCGACCGCATTGCTGGTAAGAAAGTGAAACTATGTGTGAGTGTTCTCGTTCGTTATCTTGTTTCCGCCTTCCGATTCTAATTAGTTTGGGTGCTTATTTCGATATTTCAGTAAACGTGCCGGCTTCAGCCGGCATCTACAAGTATATAGATAGAGCTTGGAAAGGTCGCGGTGCCTCATCGAGGGCGAGGGTGGTGTACGACGCAGGCCACGTTGTTGAAATGCGTGGTCGAGGCCGTCACGGAGATCGCATCACCGACGGAGCTCTCCTCCTGCAAAGAAGTGCGCAAGTGCCGCCTTGTTGCTCACCCTCCTGCCGATGCCATGATCGCAGTTGTCCCGTAATGTTGGTTCAGTGAGAACGTATTACGTGGTAGTTCATATTAATATACTTCACAATGATGGTAGTACACGGATTTGCTAGTCTTCGTGCTTGTGGGCTTCGAACGCACTTGTGGCTTTGTTTATTGCTATGTTTTGGTTTTCTTTCGGATAAAGAATGGATCGTTGTGAACTTCGTGACAATTTGAATCGGTGAGCCTAAAGAAGTTGGAGTGGTGAAGTAAAACTACTGATTTTTGCTGAACTTCGTTTTGCGACAAAGCGGATGCAGGCGACGCGGAGCCAAACGGAGCGGAAAGAACGAAGTTTAGACAAATCCGTGTACTACCCATGATTCCCATGCTGGCTGAAGCGCGATGCATTGCAGCTCCCATAGACACTAGCGCCAGAGTTCCCTCTAGTATGTATTGTAGGAATTCTATGGGTATTACAATATAACAAACAGTTAATCGCTGATTATACCACGCACAGGGCCACAGAGATCATCGTGGCAAAAGCAAGCTGGGTGGAGTTTCGCGCCACGCAGCCTAACGAAAAGCTTAAAGAGCTTCGCTTTTAGAATAGTGTCTGCCTCAGGTGAAAACTTTTAAGGAATGTGCACTATACAGCGGCAAGAGGTATCGCTTATGGCTTTATGATGAGCAGTCCGCTAGGGGCGCGCTTGCCTCACAAGTAAAATATGTAGGTACACCATCCAAATGCAGCCGTAGTCTCAGATATCCTGCGCCGCTCAGCTGAGCTCAGGAGGCGCGCTTACGTGCGAGGCGATTCGGAGGCCGTGTCGTCGGCTCCTTGTCTAGGGGCCTTCGCAGCAGATTGCGGGATGGCGCCGCACCTGGTGTATGTCGCCTATGCTTATAGCCTGCGTGCAATAAACGGCTTAAGTATTGTCGAGGCGCTTAAACACGGTCACAAGCGTAGCAGAAGTCACTTTCCGCGAAGTCCTTGCTGCACACGGTCAATGAAGGCGTGGGGCGTATTCCCACTCTGAGCTTGACGATCCACTCCTTCTTCAGCCTCGGGTCCTTAGTGTAGTTGTGAAAGCTAACGCATTTTTCACGAGCGGAAGAAGTACACTGAGGCACAGAGCAGTACTTCACCAGACAAGCGGCCGCAGTTCTAAGAAACAAAGAGCTGTAGTTCTAAATGAACGGTTAAAAGCAGTCCCACGGTTGTTCGAGCAGCGTCAGTAGCCACCATACGCAAGATAACCAATTGAACTGCTTTTTTGTTGAGATTTGCCGCAGCGGTGGTTTCAACACGGCGCTGGGCCTACGTAGCAAACGAAACGCGCGAATACCCGCTCTGACGTCATACAGGCGCCGTTCGCAGCGCCGCCATAGGTCGCACACCAGGCCAATAGTTCACAGGCACCTTATCATCCAGCATGCGGTTATGATGCTTCTTTTGTGGTTTTCTTAATTGAAACGGGTACTGAGCACTATGCTGTATGATTGATTGCGAAGAAAGATATGCCATTTGCCTTCAATTGTTAAAAGGCCCCTAAATCACCCAGTTGTCAAAATTTAGTTGTGGCGTTGCAGTTGGGCACGAGTCTACAGTGAACGCGTTCCTCGACTCGCCTGCCAGCTCTCCGAATGCCCTTGCTCAGTGTTCGATGTGAAAACGCAAGGGAGGCGCGTATCTGCTAGCAGAGGAGCACGCGAGCGCGAGCGTTTGCTGGTGGTTTAGTGACCTGGCGTTTTGTGTTTAGTCCTCGGATACGAAACTGTTCCGGGGTAGAGGTATGCAGCTTCACTCTAAAACAGCCATCTTTTCGCTTAACTTGCTCGCCTGGTGAAATGCGCGAGCAAGGTGATCGATTTCAGAAAACATATTATGCCGTGCTATCTCTGTGTTTGTCACCAGTAATATTGTCAAGAAGGTAGGATATCTGACAATAATTATCTGGGAGGCGGTGAAGAAAAACCCTCGCATCTTGTTCGTGAAACCCACAAGTCGCAGTTCTCGATCGCGAGTTTGAATTCGCCGCCGGTGTGACGGGGCCCCCAGGTTGATACTAGGGATATTGTCTTGGCCTGCCATATGCATGAGCCTACGCATCACGACCTTGTCGAAGAGGCACCTAAGAAATTGAGACTTGGTGTGATGGTACGAGCTCGCAAGTCAGAGCCACTGCCTTGGCCAATTAATTGGGCCATGTATCAGGGACTGAGTTTATTAGTTATCTGCCAGTGCACAACAGGTACCCAATCCACCTCGAACCCTGTGACGCAAATGTTCGTTGTTTGTTGAACACATTTCGTTGTTATGTTCGTTGAACACATTTTTGCTAAAGAAAAGGGCCACTTGGTTGTCACGCTTGCCCTTTACTTTATCTACTCTACATCGCCCAGGCCCATTTAGTCAGTCATTCAGAGAAGCCTGTTGTATGAGTGCAACATTCTAATATTCAATGGAATGAATGAGCAACACTAAAGACAGCGTACGTAGTGAGCATTTGAACCTTCGGTTTTACACGCTTGTCAAAGGGTATAGTATTATATCATTTGATATAATATAATATAATAACGCGAGCGTCTGTTCGTTGGTTGAAGCCTGGCGTTTTGTTTTTTTCCCACGTGTATTTCCGCCCACGGAGACTAAATCGATGGCGGTATAGGTATACCATGGAGGTGTACACCTTCGCTGGAAAAAGACGCTAAGCGATACAGAACAAAGTATTCACAACCGTGTAAATAACGGATTTGTTCATTTCTAAGGCACAAATCATCTTTTATTGCTGAGCCCATAGGTCGGCGATTTTACTCATGAGTCGACTCACTAGACTCACTCAGACTAAGATTCAGACGTGAGAGTGAGTCCGTGTCAGTCCGCCTGAGGAAATTTTTTGAGTCTGAGTCCGAGTAAGTCTGGTTGAAGACAAATATTGTGAGTTTGTGTCCGGGCGAGTCCGTTCGAGGAAAATTTTGGGGAGCCTGAGTACGAGTGGGTCTGGTTGAGGATAATTTTCGTGAGTCTGAATCCGAGTGAATGCGCTTCAGCAAAATGTTGGTTAGTGTGAGTCCCAGTGAGTCCCAAACAAAAATGTATTTAATGAGCGACTCTTAGCGACCTCCATTTATTTTGGCGACCTATGGTTACCTATATATAGTTTATTGCCTCCCAATAGAGAGGCCTTCTAATGATATAGATCTTTCAGCTTGTCAAGCCCCAGAAATTAATCTTGAAGTTATGAAAATGTCCAGTACACCCCCACCCCCCCGCCCCCCACCCCGCCCGAACTCTTCCACGGGAGGCCATTGAAAAAAGCCTCTCATATCTTTGAATTAAAATTTGTTTACTGTGGAGCAACTATTGACAACCGTTATTTGAAGGTACGAAATCAAATGGCACGAGATAATGCACTGAATATATCAGACATTAACATTAAAAAATCCCGAAGATCCCACGCACTGTGGGAATTGATGTAATGCGAAGCAGCGAGAAAGGGCTGCATAGCTCGCCTTGTTTGCCTTTGACAGATATGAAATCATTCATGCCATGGTATCTAGTTCACCATATATAGCATGGTTGTTATGCACGCCTCCATTCGCAATCCGCTATATACCATGCTTATCAAACGTAAATTCTGGTATATACAACGCACGACCTTTCATTTATGTTCATCACGCACTCTTGTCATGCCATACAATTTTTATTATATATCCACTTAACAAAACGGTCGGAAGCGCGCCATAACAGTGTCACGTAAATCATACCGTATATGACATGCATATAACATGATTCGCATGTTAGGACCTGTCATTTCTGTTCGTCATAAAGACACATCGCGCAATACCAATTTTGCTGTATATCAAACGAGCGAAATGGGCGCGAGTGCACTATGAGTCTCGCATGTAAATCATCCCATACATGACATGCATGTCATGATTTTCATGTTACAACCTGTCACTTATGTTCCTAATAGATTCGGGTCGCGCAACACCAACTTTGGTGTATGTCAAGGTAGCGAAACTGCCGCGAATGCACCATGAGCGTGGCATGTAAATCATGTACACGTTATGCATCTCATGGTTTTCATGTTACCACCTGTTATTCATATTCTTCACACAGTCACATCGCGCGATATTAATATTGGTGTACATCAATCTAGTGAAACGGCCACGAGTGCGCCATGAGCGTGACATGTAAATCATGTCGTACATGACTTTCATGTCATGATTTTCATGTTACCACTCTCATTTGCGTTCTCCATGCAGTCGCGTCGCGCAATACAACTTTAGGTTTATATAAACCTAGCGAAACGGCCGCGAGCGCGCCATGATCGTGGCATGCTAATCATGTCGTGCATGACATGCATGTCAAGATTTTCATGTTACCGTGTGTCAGTTATGTTCGTCATACACAAATGTCTCGTAATACCAGTTTTTGTATATATCCATTCACTTAAACGGCCGCTAGTGCCCCGAGACCATTTCATGGAAATCATGCTGCACATCACATGCGTGTCATGATTTGCATGTTACGACTTCTCATTATGTTCGTCATGAACTCTTGTCAAGCGATACCAATTTTGGTATATTTGAAATTAACAGAACGGCCGCAGAGCACCAAGGCCGTTGAATGTAAATCGTGCTGTTCATGACATGCGTGTCATGATTTTGATGTTATGACCCGTCATTTATTTTTGTAATACGGTGATGTTATGCCATACCAATATTTGTATACATCCGATCAACGAAACGGCCAGGAGAGCACAAAGCCGTATGCGGCTAGATAGATAGATAAATAGATAAACTCAAAGTCGCAGCAGTTGGCTAAGAAATGCTTCGCATTTAAAAGCATTGTCAACAGGACAAAAATGCCGGTTTTAAGCTAACACAACGTAATCTGAAATATTGATAGCACCACATCACTAAAATATCATGCACTCTTTAGTGCACTCTTTCAGAGCTCACCTCTATTCGTAGCCTTTTTTGCAGTGTATTGGGTTGCGGAGTTAAACCCGTTCGGAGCGGTGCAATTTCAAAGTTCAGTTTGAATGTGCGAGACATCAGGAGTTTCTTCGCATGAAACCTGCAATTTCTGGCAAAGTGAAGTGATAGTATTTATTACGTATCGCACTGGTTGCAACTTTAATGCTAGCTAGGTGATGTGTTTATAGAGTACGCTGTTCAGACACTATGGCAAAGTGGAAACATAATTTATTCTAATGCATGCCACAAAGCTACGACGAAATGATGTGACGAAGACTAGCGTGATCTTTCCCCATAGGAGAAATCAACGTAGAGCGAAGCACGATACTGAAGTCAGTGGCAAAGTTGTATAATTATCAACCATTTCATTCTTGCGTTTCTAGTCTAATTCGCAATCATGCGAAGTAAACAAACATGGCGGCACGAGGGCATGGAAGCGTGTTGTGCAGCATGTTCTGACACATATGCGACACCAGACCACTTTTAATACACGGCATCGTGATCGCGCTTGAAATCGGCCAAAAATTATTACCTAATCAATGGCAAATGGGTACAATTTTCCAGCTGCATCATTAATGTGGCTTCGAAGACCACGAAGCTCCACGATTCGCGAGCATCGAGTGCCCCTTCGCTTTCCGCTGCATTAAACCGCTCGTGTTTTCCCATGAATAAATTCGGTCATGAAACAGACAGTCGGCTTCTGTTAAGTGGTTCACTACCAATTAAGCTGCGGCTGCTTAATTTCAGGTGACGTGATATAGCTTGCACACGTTGTCTCTTGATAGGTGTCGCGGGCGGATTCCCAGAAGGAAGGGAGTAGAAATACACCGTCCATGCCATACGCGACGATTTACCACTCGCAAAAACATGTTTCTTCAAGCTGTAATGTGGCCACAGAATTCTGCTATATCTCGGAAATTTCAGGAGCATATAAACTTCAACGACCTCTTAAAATTCTTGAATATTTTTAGGAGATATTGCTCCCATGTTCCCAGCAAGTCTATAAATCAGTCCGTACCTATACAACATAGCAATGTCCTACTAAAAGCGAAGAAGCCTTGTATGGATAGGATCGTATCTGCCACAGAAATTGGTGAAAGCCTGCAACGCCGGAAAATGTGCATACGTGCTTTTGTCGGCAAACTCCCGCATGAGTTGGCTCACTCTGACTCAGATCGCGCCGTGAGTCTGAGTCCGGGCGAGGAATATTTTGGTGAGTTTGAGTATGAGTGAGTTTGGTTGAGAGAAATTTCAATTAGTCTGAGTCCGAGCGAGTCCGGTTGAGGAAAATTTTGGCGAGTCCGAGTCCATATGAGCCCTAAGCACAATATATAGTGCTTAGGGCTCTAAACACGAGCGAGCCCTAAACATAATATATTTTTTTGAGCCAGTCTGATTGAGCTCCTAATTGCTTTGCCGACCTATGGTGATAACTACTCAACTTCAGCATTAATGTCAGCGTTTTGACTGCTCACGCTGATACTCACTTCTACTCACGGATACTTCAACGCACTAGCGTTCATAGGCCAGCTCAATATTTATTGACCAGGGGCGCGCCTTGATCCTCCTCCCAACCACCATCCCCCGCGAAAGTTTTCAAAGGAGTTTCTTCATAAAAATAGCTCGAGTGAGTCATGTGTTTCGATAAAAATGTCCTTACTGCATTGCAGTCACTGATAACTCGTATGTGAAGGTACGAGATCAAAACGCGTATCGTAGAGCACCGATTATACGATATATTGGCGTTTAGGTTTGTCGATATCCTGATCGAAAAAAAAAAAATCCGGCAGATCCCTGGGAATCAATCTAATGCGAAGCAGCCACCAAAGAGCTGCATACATCGCCTTGTTTCCCTTTGAGGCAGATGAAGTCATTCATATCGTGACATCTATTTGACTGTATACCGCATGTTTGTCATGCATTCATGCATGTGCAATCTGTAATATTGTTACGAAGGTATGGGTCTCCAGTGTCCTCCATGTCGGGTAGTTGCGGTGGAAAGACAGCCAAGCGTCTGCTCCGTCGCAAAATCGGTAGAGCTGGGACGTCCAGAGCGATGTACCCCGTACCTCCACCAAACTCTTACGAAGGTATGGATTTATTTACAGATGAGGTGAAGTCATTAAAAGCAGAATGAGCGTAACTGCGGGTAAAGACCGGTCCAGTTCGCCCAACCACACAACCACACAGCCCAATTGCGCCGGCTCCACTACTCTTGCTTTTCTTCTGCGTTCCGCACACTCGCGCGCTTCCCTTACAATATAATGAAATGTATATTCTGGTATATGCATTGCATGACCTGTCGCTTATGTTCATCCCGCACTCATGTCATGCCATACCAGTTTTGGTGCTTATCCAGTAAAGAAAAGGCCGGAAGCGCACCAAGGCAGTGTCATGTAAATCGTGCAGCACATGACATGCATGTCATGATTTGAGTGTTAGGAACTGTCGTTACGTTCATCATACAGTCGCGTCGCGCAAAGTCAGTTTTGGTGTATATCAAGCTAGGGAAACGGCCGCGAGCGCACCATGAGCATGGCATACAAATCATGCTGCACACGAAATGCATGTCATGATTGTCATGTGACCGCCTGTCATTTATGCTCGTCAAACAGCTACGTCAGGCAGTATCAGTTTTGGTGTATGTCGAGCTAGCGAAACGGCCGCGAGCCGCCCACGAGCGTGGCATGTAAATGATGTGCTACACGATATGCACGTCATGATTGTAATGTAACTACCTGTAATTTATGTCCGTCGTACAGTGACGCCACGTAGTAACAGTTTTGGTGTATATCAAGCTGGTGAAACGGCCGCGAGCGTGCCATAAGCATGGAATGCAAATCATGCCCTACCGGACATGAATATCATGATTGTCATGTTACCACCGCTCATTTATGCTCATCATACAAGCACTTCATGCAATACCAATTTTGGTGTTTATCAAGCTAGCGAAACGGCCGCGAGCGCACCATGAGCGTGGCAAGTAAATCATGTTTTACGTGACATGCATTTCATGGGTTTCATGTTACCACCTGTGATTTATTTTCTTCCTACAGTCACGTCATGCAATACCAAATTTGGGACATGTCAAGATAGCGAAACGGCCGCAAGTGCACCCTGTGCGGGGCATGCATGTCATAGCGTAAATGACACGCTTGTCATGATTTCATATTACAGCCTGTCATTTCTGTTCGCCATACATAAATGCGTCTTCCTACCAATTTTGGCATATATCCATATAATTAAAAGTGCACTGACACGAATGTTTTGAGTTGTCTTTTTTTGCGTCAAATAAAAAGTCAAGCCTTCAAGAGCCTAAAAAAGGTAGTTGCTAAGCACGAGTGTGCCCTGCAAAAGTTACTACAGAACGTTTTAAAGGCCAGTTTAGGTTCCTACTGTACCCTGACGTCACAACGTGATATGAGCTTCTCGTCACGTGCTCGCACAATATATCGTGACGTTTCCACGGCCGCTCCGCACCGTGGCTTCGTTGGTGACGCACAAGCAGCCATCCTGGAAGCCATCCTAACGTCATCACCACTAGCCAGACTGCTGCGTGATGCCACCAGAATTTGTACTGTAGCCCGACGACAAGCTAGGGTCGATGTCAGTAGGTGCACCATGGAAAATTCCCTTTAATATCAAATTAAAATATCTTATCTGCATTTGCTGAGGTTCACATCGCCAAAACCGTCTTTGGA